>NC_136936.1:6945819-6973319 GCF_949987615.1 Pollachius pollachius | reverse complement strand
ATCATCTCCATGGAAACCACCAAACAACCTACATATATAGCTAGCTAGCAACCCGAGATGCATGCTGAGCCTCCTCAAAAGCTCCCCGCAGAGTCAGACTCCGAGCACTGAGGGGCTCATCCAGGGCAGGGAAGCCCCTTTTGGTGTTTCACCGTCGCTGCTCTGTGGGAAGCAATACCAGTTCATTTTCAATTTACAAATACATTTTTAATTTTCTTTAACCATTATCCATTTCTTTCTATTTGTGTGGTGTGTGTGTGTGTGTGTGTGTGTGTGTGTGTGTGTGTGTGTGTGTGTGTGTGTGTGTGTGTGTGTGTGTGTGTGCCTCTGTAGGACATCCTGACCACCCACCCCTTCACTAAGATCTCCAACTGGAGCAGCGGGAACACCTACTTCCACATCACCATCGGCAACCTGGTCCGAGGGAGCAAGCTGCTCTGTGAGACCTCGCTGGTGAGCTACACACACACACACACACACACGCAAAAACACACACACACACACACATATATACATACACAGTGCATGCCAAAACCCACACTGAAGCAACATTTTGGAATTAAAGGAGAAATTTGGTTGATTTTGAAACGTTTGACATTTGTGATGGTGAAACATCGATAATCATTGATTTTCACTTGAAGACGCTGTGTTACCGACGCTGTTAGAACAATCTAATTGTGTCATTTCTGTTAAAATGTATTCAAGTGATTTCTTTTCACATGCCTTTCCACTAATACAGTGTGCACGTGTGCGTTTGGTCACCAGGGCTACAAGATGGACGACCTGCTGACCTCCTACATCAGCCAGATGCTGACCACCATGAGCAAGCAGCGCTCGGGGCGGAGTCACAACAAGTGAACGTCCTATTGGCAGGAGGCCGCCGAGCTCATCCGGCTCCTGCGCCCCATTGGCCAGCCCTGCAGCTGGGGGCGGACCTTCGCCTTCAAGCTGTGGCGGATGAGCCGCAGTCCTTCGCCTAGCTCGGTGGGGTCAAAGTTCACCGTGGAGAGTTCGGCGGCGAGCAGCGACCCCGGTGAGGGCCCGAGCCAAGGCCCCAGCAGCGGTTACTACAACTTCTATGAGGACGAGCCCTCAAGCGAGGACGACTACCTCTAGAAGAGTCGCCCCACTCCCCGTCATCATTGCCCTGCTTGGGGACTGGTTCAGGATCTGGTTCAGGATCAGATACAGATCCACACCGCCCAGCAAGAGAACCAACCTAGGCACCTGATCAATTACCTGATCCATATTCTGGAACATTCGTTGGGGGACAAAAACACACACTGGATGTATTTTAAATTGTATGAAAATGAGCTTTGTCCTCTGTCCGATGGGGAATAGATCCTAGGAAGGTGAAATATAGTTCTCAAAGCAGCAAACTACGTCTGCTTCTAACAAACTCAGTTCAGTTTTCAGTTTACTTTTGTTGAGCACTGTTGTCAAGGAAGTTGTCTTCAAAGAAGGTTTTTATACAAGCCCATTTATTCATATAGTTCAGTTAAAAAGATGTCAACGACCAATCCTTCACCAATCTGACAGTGCTGAAACATGATGAGGTAAAGGTAATCATGTACTAGCCTTTTAAAATAGTCAACTTAATACTCCCAGCCTCTAGCTCGGAGACATTTCGGGGCAGTACTGTTAATTTAAGGATTTAATGAATAAGTCTAACAATGTCCAAGCACTACTAAAATCTTTAATATATTGAATTGATGTATTTAATGTCCATCTTGTGATTTCCTTTCTTTTTTTTCATTCTTTTGTTTTACTGTCTCTATATGTAATGCCTTAATTAGTTTTTCTACTTCAAAACAATGTCCCAGCATTCTTTATGTGAGCCTAAACAGCTTTTTGTACAGTCTTTGTCAATCATATGTTGTTACAGTGAGGTGTCTTAATAAATTCATTTGTCCATGTGTTGCAGTCTGTTAGACTGGGTAGCCCCGCCCATTCTGCTGGCGAGTTGAGTTCGCCCTGCAGAAGGCTCTGGAGAAGAGCAATACATTTCTTTCTAAATTCGATACGTTTTTGTGGGAGCCAATCACCAAGCTGGATTTTCCCCCAGGTGCGCTATTGGCTGGTTTCACACAATGACGACAGGGAAGCGACTGCAAACAGCCAATTGCGTACAGTCATTTGAACTAGGCCCATTGATCAGGCCTCTTGTGCTGAAGAGAATGACAGCAGCTTCTCCAGACCAACGTGCAATCAACGACTGAGCTTGGTCTGGCAATAGCCAGGCTAGCTGTTTGTAGCACTTGGTGGTTGAGCTGGTGAGTTAAGTAGTGATACTTTCAGCTACAGAAGGTAACAGATTTAGGGATAAAGAATAAATATTTTGGTCATAACTTTTACATTACAGGGAAATACTTGGAAGACAAAATCTATGAATAGCCTATTTGTACACTTACTTACTCTATTAAACAATTTAGAATTAGGTTGACCCTGACATTTCAATACATTTATATACATAGGGTTATAGAATTAAGTATGTACGTTGCATCCTACTGCATTTGAAGGAACCCTTTGTTTGAAAGTGAATCATACATTTACTTTGCTAAGCTACTGATTGACAACCGTGGAGTTGATGTTCCTACAGCTGTCGGCCACTCTGCCTTGAAAGTTCAGAGTTGCTGCTAAGGACAGTTCGGATCTGCTGCTTAGGAAAGGTTAACAGCACAGTCTTGGGAAGTAATTGATCAATTTCCGATGGTTGTTGCTAGTCCCACTGTGATAACATTGAACAATCATAAGTAACAAGAAAGGAGTAGACAAAATTAAGCAGTTGTATTGACCAAACATTTTTTCTTAAACAATGACTTTGGTACAGAATATGATGGTACATTTGACAACATATTCAAGAATGACATTAAACGCAATCTAAGCAGCCATTTGTATTGTTGTACATTAAAGTTGCCAAGCACAATTTTAAATAAATTGTTCCTTCAGTTGGAAGGACTATTCACGTATACTTTCACTGAGGATGTATCAAAGACTCTCAGTGTGCAACCAGACAAATTTGAACATTACTTCAAACTAAATGATATCTAGAGAAAAAGAGGAAAGAGCCGTTATGCCTTTCACTTGACCAAAAGTAAGAGTAGTCAAATACTTCAGAATATTGTCACAATATTAAGCAGTGGCAACTATTGCGTCTGTAATATGTGATCACCATTTTGTTCTGTTTGGGTATTCTGGTTGGTTTTACATGATTAAACATCGTCTAAACTGAGCACATATACACACATAGCATAGTTAAATCCAGCAAATTGACCAGACTAGTTAGTCAGTACTACATGGTAATAGATACAGAATACAGAATGTACATAGTATTATGTACATGTCTACTACATACATTGTTCTACCATTCAAGTGGATAGGAGGTCCAGTAGTCCCTGTATTGTATTTATTTGCAGTATTGCCAGATAGGCCAACATGAAGTCTATGCTATGACGGATCGCTAAACCAATGTGCTGTGATCACTTCCTGAAGGTACTGAATTTGTTGGGAAAAAACAAAGCAGGGGGTCATTCTTTATGGCACTTAGCGAACATTGACTCAAATTTGTGCAACAAGCTCAAATCAATCCTTTAAGGATCACTAAACTAGTTTGGGATATCAAAACAAGGGAAAAAGATGTATAGTTGAAGAACTCTATTTTATTTGAATACTTCATTTCCTTGCTCCTACGAGGACCCATGAGGAGAAGTGGTCTACAACAGGTTGGCGTAAGAAGCAGATGGTATGGCCGCCATGCATTGAGAGCCCTGGGCCGGTTCCTCAGGAGAAGCTCTTAAGGTCATGCGATGCAGCCATCGCCCAGTATGGAACATCCTTCTCGGTTTCCCTCGCACACACAATACTTTAGGATTCACACTTTCTCAGACCGTATAGTCCACTTTAGTTTAGTTTCTCAGTCCCCAGCCTGGTTTAGACCAGATGGTGTTCCACTTGTCTTATGTAAATTGACCCAACACATGGATTAAATATTCTCAACTCTTCATTGTTGTTAATAACCTATAATGCATAAGACAAACAAATTAAACATTTGGAGGACAAAATACATTCATCTTGCCAGAATAGCAAATGAAAAGGATAACAGGCTTTTTGTCGCAACTTATGTCCGTACTGAGGATTTTCTGTTCTTTTCCAGGGTATTTTTCAGTAGCTGCAGGTCCAAATTGTACCACAGGGGGCGGCAATGAGTCTGATGTTTGGCTCCAGATAAGACCGGACCTTCACTTTGATTCAAGATTTTCCTTGTTTTTCTCCTCTGAGATGAAATGTTCATGGCAGCCATTTTGTGTTGTTTGTATCCATTTGAAAATCAGGGTTTTAAATAAAGTATAGACTCAAACTGGACCCACTGACAGCCATTTTCATATAAAGCAAGGCCTATTATTTTAATAGTTGTCCCTGTGCATTCTCATCAGACATTGTGTGAAGCCAAGCATGTTTTAGTCTCCTCTGGTTCGTAACTTAAAAAATCCCATTAGCTAGAAATGGAAGTTTTCTACGTTTTGAAATGGCCCCCATAGCAGCATGGACCCATAATTAGCCTGTAAAGCCGTGTCCCATCTTAAACGGGACGAGGTTGGACAGTTCAGGTATTTCGCAGTAGACCATCAACCTTCCGGTGAAAGCGTGGAGAAAAAGAGAATGACAGCTATGAATTATATTCTCAAATCTAAGTATTCCGCCGGTATTTTCTTTTCCGTCATTTATTATCCTCCCACGCCGACTCAGTCTGCTTATTCTTGCTTTTTTAAATATAAAAAAGTATATTTCTTATACTAAACGTATATTTTCCTCTCCCTGTCCCTCCCCCTCCCTCGCCTCTCCCCCCCCCCCCTCTGTGTGTGAGTCACTCCTCTGTGATGGTGGGCAGGTGGGGGGCAGCCGGCTGTGTAGGGGAGCTCTGCGGTTCCGGGCGGATGACGACATTCGAGATGGACCAAACGTCGCTCAGCTCTGCAAAGTCGGAGGAAAAGGTTTCTGTTGAAAGTTCAACCCGGCACGGGGCAGTGTGGGTAGTGTAGTGCAAGTCGTGCAGAGTGTGTGATCTTGAGGAGCATAGTAAACAGACAGGATATCGTAAAGAGATAGGGGGTTCCAGTAATGGTCATATTGAGGCATGCCAAAGGGGGGGTAGGTTCGGCGTCGAGGCATGCACAGACATCGGTCCATGGGAGATCGGTTCAGAGTACGACAAATCACATCACAAACAAAACATGCGTGGATGCAAGCCGTGCAGAGGAGAGGAACAGGTGGGGTTTCAGGTGAAGGGCGAGAACATCCAGGCATTGGAGTGCACCAACACATGCTAGCAGCAGGGGCCGTGCAGAGCTGTCTGGGGAACGGAAAGCTTCCGTTTATCTTGAGACTCAACGTTCCCCTCTTGGTTTCAACCCACCCCAACATAGTGGTCTCGTACGGCTGGATGGAGGCTCAGCTGGCTGTAAGGCAGGACTTGGTGCAGAGCAACACACAGGATTTTGATTGGTTGACATGCAGGAAGTACGTGCAGGGGGATCAAGGGTCGAAGGTCATAGGAAGGGAGACCAGCGTCTCACTGGGAGAGATGGAATGGCACTGGTTCCAATGAATACAGATCGCCTCTGACGAGTCTGGCATACGAACGCACACACACAAACAGGGAAACACACACACACACACACACACACACGTCAAAATGAATGTATGCAGAGAAACACAAACATAGAGCATGCACTGATTAAACGACCACAAACAAGAGCAATGACAGACAACATTGAAACAAAAGGAAGTATGTACGGCCGCAGTCTCAAGACCACTGAAGAAGTCTCTTTGGAAACCCAGCATTATTGCCTGTTGTGTCGCATGAGCCCTTTTGATTTTTGATAGGGTCTTATAAAGGTGTGTTCATCATTATGTGATCAACTGGATGTTTATTTTAACGGGGTAGTAACCCTTTGACAACCATTTCTACAATAATGTAGGAATAGCTTATTGAACTGCCAATGGCCTTCTCTCCTTAAGACAGTAATACAGACGACGAAGGACACGTTTGGAATGCAACACTACAGAACAGCTCAAAGAATCCCTATGGGGGGCATTTTGACATTGAGCCCCGAGCAGTGGGACTTCTCCAGGGTCTGACCGGGACTACATGCAGGAGCACAGTGAAACAGATGTTATCATCCTACCTGTCCTGAACTTGCTGTAGGGGCCGGTCTCGTGGGCCTGGCGACTCCCGGACCAGAAGGGCAGACCTCTCTCTCTCCACCTAAGGACCAAACACATCACAGACCCCACAGAGATCAGCCATGTCGATGCGTGACCTGGGAGTGTGTGGTCAGGGAATCGCTGTGTGGTCAGGGAACCTGTGTGTGGTCAGGGAATCTGTGTGTGGTCAGGGAATCTGTGTGTGGTCAGGGAATCTGTGTGTGTGTGTTTGAAAGAGCTTTGATACTTGCAGCTGCATAATTTTTTTAGGGTCAGAAATTGTGTGTGTGTCTGTGTTACTATATGAGAACACCTGAACCCTGTGAACTAAACCCTGTGAACTGAAGTGTGTGTGTATGTGTATGTGTGTTCTGCTGATTGCAACAGACATTTTGTGTCCAGTTAACTTTGATCATCTCAGATTATGCATGTGTGCATGTTCAGGTGTGTGTGAGTGAGTGAGTGAGCGAGAGAGAGAGAGAGAGACCCAGGTGTTGAAATTAAACCCAAGTGTGAAGGCAGAGAGAATCAAAAAAAGGTAATAAGGACAAATTACATAAACAAACACAATGGTATAAAATACACAAACACACACACACACACACAAAGTAAAGATAGTTTGTGATTAGATGATAGAGCTGGCTTTGTATGGAATAAAATGTACATTGTGTGTGTATCTATGAATGTGTGTGGTCATGTGTGTGCACGTATGTGTGTGCGTGTGTGACAATCCCGCACCAGTGGAATATGAAGACGGCAGTGATGAGGAAGGTGGATGAAACGTCGGTCAGTATCCACATCAGACTGTACTCCTCTGGGGTCTGCAGAGAGAAACATGGACAGAGACAGACAGACAGACAGACAGACAGACAGACAGACAGACAGACAGACAGACAGACAGAGAGGAGAGAGGGAGAGTGAGCACACAAGCCCAACAGCATAATGTTTATCCTCTGCACTTTATTTTCTTACTCTCCCAGATTTTTATTCAGTATTGTCTTTTAAGTATTATCATGTTGTATTTTATTCTACACAAAAAAATTCCACACAGTAATAAAGGTAAACTAAGACAGACAGTTAGACGGATAGTTGGCCTGATACATAAACAGACAGTTTAGGCGGACAGACAGATAGACAGAGAGCTAGGTGGACAGACATACAGTAAGCCAGCCAGACCGACTGCCAGACAGACAGACAGGCCGGCAGACAGACAGATGGGCGGTCTCACCATGAGGAAGAGGGGCTGTCTGAGGTGGGACAGCAGGT
The DNA here is from genome assembly GCF_949987615.1 of Pollachius pollachius. Lineage (NCBI taxonomy): Eukaryota > Metazoa > Chordata > Actinopteri > Gadiformes > Gadidae > Pollachius > Pollachius pollachius. Next base: position 6,965,849 of record NC_136936.1, on the reverse strand, counting down.
GGATAGAGTTGGTGGTGATGGAGTGGACCCCAGCGCACCAGGCCAGGGAGTAGAGCCAGGGCTGGCTGATCACAAACAGGTTAGTGCTGATGTTCACCGACCAGTACTTACTGCAGGGGACGAGAGAGGGGGAGACAGAGGGAGAAAGGGGGAGAGAGGGAGACAGAGGGGGAGAGAGGGGGAGAGAGAGAGACAGAGGGAGACAGAGGGAGAGACAGAGAGAGACAGAGGGAGAGAGGGAGACAGAGGGGGAGAGAGGGAGAGAAGGGGAGACAGAGGGGGAGAGAGAGACAGAGGGAGAGAGGGGAGAGAGGGGATAGAGGGGGAGAGAGGGAGAGAAGGGGAGACAGAGGGGGAGAGAGAGAGAGACGGGGAGAGAGGGGGAGAGAGAGGGGGAGACAGAGAGAGACAGAGGGAGAGAGGGGGAGAGAGAGGGAGACAGAGAGAGACAGGGAGAGGGGGAGAGAGAGAGGGACAGAGGGAGAGAGAGAGAGAGACAGAGGGAAGGAGGGAGAGAGAGAGGGAGAGACAGAGGGAGAGAGGGAGAGAGACAGAGAGGGAGAGAGACAGAGAGAGAGCCAGAGGGAGAGAGACACAGAGAGAGAGGGAGAGAGAGAGAGGGACAGAGGGGGAGAGAGAGACAGAGAGGGACAGAGGGAGAGAGGGAGAGACAGATGGAGAGAGGGAGAGAGACAGAGAGAGAGAGGGAGGGAGAGAGACAGAGAGAGGGCGAGAGACAGGGCGAGAGTGAGAGACAGAGACAGAGAGAGAGAGGGAGAAACAGAGAGAGACAGAGGGCGAGAGAGGTAGAGAGAGGGAGAGAGAGAAGGAGACAGAGAGAGAGGAATAGACACAGAGAGAGAGAGGAAATGTTACATTTTGTTACTCCTTTGAAAATGAGAACGTTTATTTCCCATGGCAAAAAGGCCATTCTGAATTTAATAGATCTGCGAGATATAGAGAGTGAGAGTGAGATGTTGATCTTAAAAGCACAGGCTGTATCATTTTCGGCGTTCCTATTGCTAGAGCCTGTTGATATGAATATGTTGAATAGAGACACGCCGTACCAACAGAGAGGGAGCGAGAGAGAGATGAGAGAGATTAAGCTATATCAATTTCCACGTCCACATCGCTAAAGCCTCTGAGGATGGCTGGAGAGAAATAAAAGAACGAGAGAGAAATAAGAGAGGGAGAGGGAGAGGAAGAGAGAGATGTGCTGTGTAATTTAAAACATTCGTATCGTTAAAGCGTGTTGCGATTAACATAGAGAGACAAGTATCAAAAAGGAGGCAGAGAGAGAGCCATGGAATCAGATGGGGGAGGAAAGAACGGAAACGCAAGAGAGGGAGGGTGAAAAGAGGAGCAGATGTGAGAGCAGGAGGCAAGAGGAAGTAGAGGGAGCCACAAGCGACTGAAAGAGGAGGAATATCATCTAAAGCACGTATTAAAATGGCTGTCAATCATGCAGAACCCGACACACACACACACACACACACACACACACACACACACACACACACACACACACACACACGCAGCTTCCGATTCAGTGACTATGAGAGGTTGATGGGGTGAGATCAAAGTGTGAGCCCAGCCTTTGAAGTCTAACGATCATCTGTTGGCCTGTAAATTACAGATATGAGCTGAATATGAAAAATATGACAGCGGAAATGTTGTGCTGTTCCAGACAGAACCGACGAGCTGGGGATGCAGGGCAATGACTCTGTGTTGAAGCGGTTAGATACTTTTAAGAACCTTCTCTGGTCAAAATGTAATCAGCGGTGTTTGAATGACAATGAAGGCATTCAAGTAATTATGTTAACTATGTCAAAGTCAGCGTTTTAAAAAAGATGAACTCCCGTTGTGATGCCATTATTAATCTTAAGATGCAGAATATAGTCAAATATAAAGATATTAAAATACTTTATGCACGGAAATAATTGATTGAAATACAATAATCAAAGTGCTGTTGAAATATAGAGCAGGTTTGTTTGATCCGTTAGTCTGCATATTGAGTCATTCAGCAGATCTTAGGGGAACCCTTCTGCTGGCAGTCGTCCGTTCTAACCAACCGGAGTATCAACCAACCTGATCTGCTGTTCGGACATGGAGCTGTAGGGCAGGTTGAGCCTGCGGATGTGTCTGTCTGTCAGGTTCTGCACCGGGCCCCTCTCCTCGGCCGTCTGCTGTAGCTCTGGGTCCACAGCCTGGACCATCGCCCTGTCCTCTGAGGGCAGCCACAGCACCTACACTCGCAGAGAGACACAAATACAGAGACGCAAACGCAGCGTTGTGGCAGCAGAGATTGGGAAGTATTTTGGACCAGATGATGTTTGGTTGTTTTGCAGGATGTGACTTTATTGATAACAATTATTGAAATCGCTATCATTTAGTATTGGCTACAGCTATGTCGTTTCTAACTATGAGCTGGTGGAAATGTGACAGACTGCAACTTTAATAATTCAACTTTAATAAATAATCAACAATGTTCCATTGTTCCGAAAAAAAACTGTTTTACATCCAACATTTATAGACAAAGCAATAGCAAAAAACGACCCAACATGTCTGAACACGGGCTGACCTGCGAGGAGTTGATGTTGTCCCGGACCACCTGCAGAGTGGTGTTGATGAAGGACACGTTGTAAGGGTGACCGGACGGTGGCCTGCGCAGGTCAAACAGAACCAGTCTGCCGCTGCCCGCCGCCACCTCAAGGAACTGGGCCAGGGAGGGGATGGACTGGTTCTGGATGCTGGAGCGCTCAGTCTCACTCAGGGAGGAGCCCGTACCGAATGGGTCCCTCTGGGACCAGGATGGGGGGGGGGGGGGGGGGGGAAGAAGAAAAGGAAGAGAGAAAGAAAGAGGGATTTAGACCATTAATCTCCCAAGCTCAAACCCACATCATTCAACAAAGGAGAACGCCCTGAAGGTGTTTTTTAAGCATTAACCATGCATATAAAAGCATCGTCTCTCTTTTATCTTGTTTTTCTAGTGTTGCATCCGTCTGTTGCGTTCGTGTTTAGGCTTCCCTTTGGAGCCGTGTGTTCCTCTCTGTCTCTGATCTGTAGACGGCAATTTTCCCTTTTTGTTCCCTGTCTGTGTGTGCGTTTGTTTCTCGCTGTGCGTGCAGGGTGTGCGTGTTCCCTGTGTGTGCGCGTCTCACCGAGAGGAACCAGTTGCCGGCGTTGAGCTGCTGCAGTTCGGCCCAGGTGAACAGGGAGGCGTCCTGCCGGGTGCGGTTGGGGAACACCTTGTCCACGTCCGTGGTCCTCCGCAGGGTGGAGTCATGCATCAGGAAGGGAACACCGTCGTAACTGTAGACACGCGTGTGTGTGCGTGTGCGTGTGCGTGTGTGTGTGAGATAGAGGGGGGGTGGGGGGGATGTATGTGTGAGTATGTTGGTGTGTGTGTGTGTATTGGTGTATGTGTGATTATGTTGGTGTGTGTGTGTGTGCGTGTGTTTGAAGTGTGGTTGGGAGGTGTGTGTGGGAGGCAATCACAAGAAGAGGATGGAGGATGGGGAGGAGGGAGGGATAGAGTCCGAGTGTGGGAACATGAAGAGGAGGACACAGGAGGAACAGATGATTAAAGTCATCGATAAACATGTGGCCCACTCAGCTCACAGCAGCACTCACACAGAGTGGCTTTCATACAATCCTTCATCTCCTTGATGTGTGCTACCAACACACACACACGCACGGCAATGTGTGCAAGCGTGCGCGTGTGTGCTAACCCATACAAACAAAACACGCACCCTTGCCTGTTTAATGTCACAACAAGGACTTGGTTTTTCACAGCGTAATTGCAAGGTGAGCATATTTATTGATGCCAACACATCAACACACAAATCCATTCGTCATGCCTTAAAACACACAGACACACACACACACAGATAATTACATGGATAGCCTGCCACACGGCCACCAAGATTACACTGAGTCATGCCGATTCCCCATTTTGATCAAGGCAGGTTAATGCTATCCGTCGCTTGCGTGCTAGGACTAATGGCTACGCTAGCAGCTAATTGGATTAGCACGTGCTAAGCTCCTTAGCACCGAGGCAGGTGGCCAGGCTAACCTCTGACCACTGTGATTAGCACTGGATCACAGAGCTAGGGATGGTTGGGCTGCTCAGACAGAAGAAATAGATCAGACTGGGACACTCATTTGAATGACTAAAGACAGATATAGTTATCGGGATAGTTTAGCAGACGTTTTAATCCAAGATACATTTCCTTAAAGATCTCCAATTATACTACTTTTCTGGTCTTAATTTCTTATTAATGACTCCTACAGAGCAACCTGACATGAATCACAGCACAAAAAACTATGTCGATTTTCGGGAAACTCTTCCTCTCATCTGGGCGCTTTCAGCATTCTCTGGCAACACTCGGCTTCGTCCTTCTCCGCCCCCTCGCCCCCCTCCTGCCAACCCCACTCCGTTGTGATTGGTTACCTTCCGGAAGAGCATGTTGCAGCATTACCATACATGGAAAATCCGGATTGTTCTACGTAGATAAATCCCGGAAATTTGAACAAGTGAATGGCGACCAGCGTCCCTAGTGTTTACCCCAGACGGTCAGCAGGGAAGACGTCTAAATGCATACATGTCATTATTTGACACTTTAGTATGATTAAACATGACTATAAATCATTATAACAACGTTTATAGGTCATAAAAGTCGAAAAAGCATAATAGGTGCTCTTTAAAGAGCAAGGGCGGGTCAGGGCTTCTTACTCATGGACACCTCAACGCAGACTGGGGACGTTGGGATTCAAACCCGATACCTTTCGCCTGGGGTGGATATGTGCGTGGATAAAGCACATGACGATACGATGAATACTGGGGACAGTTGCTGTGCTCACCTGATCCGTACGTCGGTCTCCAGACCTTCGCCGCCCGCCTCCACTGCTTTCTCAAAGGATAGGAGAGTGTTCTCAGGAGCCAACTGCAAACACACACACACACACACACACACACAATAAATGGATGGAAAAGAGACTTTAACAGAGATTTTAACTCTGAATAACTATTTTTATGTCCGACCGCACAGGAGGTTTAAATCTGTTTTTATATTGGAGCTGATAAAAGGCGATGACGCCTACATTACAATAAAAACCAACATCATGGAAAATGATCAGTTGTACAGGGCACACCGCTGTTTGATAAGATGGGAGTTGTGTTGAGGACTACCTGCAAAAAGCTGTCAGCTAGGACCTTATCGTCTTCCTAACACTCTTTTGAGATTGTCCCCAAAGAAAAATAACGGTTGATCCAGATCTAATTGGCTTATTTAATTTGCATCTCTTTTGCATCTTTCTGTTTTTTCAGGTCAGTGTTGCCCTGAGTCTGCCATGACCTACATATAAGCATTGGTTCTGTTTTGGAAGAAGGGGATGTCCTACTTTAAAGTATGGACATCGTAATAATGTGCCCCAGTGCTGTTCTGTGACTCGTTCTAGCTAGATTAATTCAGAATGTATTTGCCGTTATCTAAGTGTTTTTGCCTGCAATATGGTCTCGTTGTTTTAGTATATTTGATGAATACATGATCATGGTTTATTATATTAAGTTTAAGTAGGTTACCTTGATCATTTGTCAATAGCTGTATAAAGTGCTGAAAATCTAGCTTCTTCAAGGCTCACCATTGGTGCTCCTCTGTGTCCAATCAGAGAGGGGGCTGGGCCCAGGGTGCCAGATTCTTTAATGCAGGGGGAGTACATCCCCAGAGGGACCAGGTACAGAGAGAACAGAACCGACAGGTACAAACCCAGGATAGCCACCTGGCGCACTGAGAACACACACACACACACACACACACACACACACACACACACACACACAGAAAGTGATGTAAAGCAAATGGTACATTATATAAAATAAGTCTTGTTTTGTACGTAGATTGCAAATGCAACCAGCTCACTAATGTTTGAAAAACATTAACATAATATTGCCCAACATGGCATCTAATCTATGAAATCCAATGACCAATGAGATGGCTTACCCCGCTTGTTCATGCGGAAGAAGTGCAAGGCAATTGGCCAGGACAAGAGGGTCATGAGCGCCACGGCAGCAACATGGAGGAAGGGGGCGGTCACCTAGCCAATCAGATGAGAGAGAGAAGATGCTACAACAAGAGGCTACAATAGACAATGGTTACCATAATTAGCTAATATATATCAGAGTTGTGGTTCCTTATCTAGTTTGACATATGGGATCCAATCTCCCCATATCTGCTATAATACAGGTGATATGCTATCAATTTGTGGAATGCGACGCGTGTGCCAGATCTAATTGGTTTGTTGTGTGATTGGCATGTGGGTGAGCCTACCTGCAGGGAGAGGAGGAGGGTCTTCCATTCTTTGCTCCAAAGGTCAGAGAGAATGGCCGTTGCCGTGACGGAGAACGCCAGCGTTACCACGATACCGATCTGAGGAAATACCAAAAAAGGGTAAGGGTGTGTGTGTGCTGAGTGAGTGAGTGAGTGAGTGAGTGAGTGAGTGAGTGAGTGAGTCTGTGAGTCTGTGTGTGTGTGTGTGTGTGTGTGTGTGAATGCGTGTTGTGTGTTGTGTGTACCTTGTGGCTCCAATGGAGGTAAAGTCTCTGGCCCTCAGAGAGCAGGCACACTGCCAGCACCTGGGTAACATCCACAACAGAGAAGCCATCAGTCTTTGTATCAGGACACAGGAATATGGGTCAGGTGAGCGCCAGCCAGTTAGCAAGTAGGAAGTAAAATAATGTATAAATACCTAGGTACTATTATAATAGTAGACCTAAACTCTCATACATACTACTATAAATATAATGCAATATAGACTGTGTATATAAAATACTGCATGTGTGCGTCGTGGGTCAAGTGTGCGTACCAATAAGAGGGCTATGTAGGTGAAGAGAGCTGCTGCCACGCCCAGCAGAACCAGAGACCAGGGGAACCAGAACCCCAGAGTCCCAAAGTTAAACCTGGACCCCCAGAGAACCAGAAAAGCCATTGGGTCAGTACCGTGCATGCTAGATGCTTGGGTAAATCTAGGTATGCAGTTAAACCACTCCAGGAAACTAAGCAAAAGTGGCTGGAAAATTCAGTTTTACAGGACAACGACGTCTATAACAATTATTATACAACGACGTCTATAGCAACTACAAAATTAATTATTTTGTTATTTTGTATCATGTGAGCAATGTTTGTGTGTGTGTGTTGTATGTGTCTATGTTTCTATTAAATACGGATATATGCGATAGGAAATGGAACAAATACTTTTTTCAATCATGCCAAAGAATATGTACTTTGGCAAGTCTTATGGTTGCACAAAATGTCATGGTAAAACAAAGGCATTTAGTGGGCATCAAAGTGATTACTTCACCGCCACAGGCTCTAAAGGGTGCTTAATCACAGAGAGTGAGGGAGAGCGGTAGAGCGAGAGCGAGAGCCACCTACCAGTCAAAGTCATTGTAGTCGTTCTGCGCTTCGCTCCAGAAGTACAGGAACACAAAGCTGAGAAAGAAGGTGAGGATCAGGAGGCCAAAACTGCCACACTCCACCTGGAGAACACACACACACACACACACCCACACCCACACACACACACACACACGTAAGTAAGGTGGTGGTTGGGTTATTTGGCAGGGGGGTAGATATGTAGGTGGGTGGTAGAATGGTAGGTGTGCCACTACGCGGGTAGTCAGATCTACGGGTAGGTGGGATGGCTGGGTGGTCAGTCAGTCTGTAGGTAGTCGTGTTGTCTCTGTGGGGAGGCACCTCCCAGTACAGAGAGGGGCTGCAGCACCGATGGCTCTGGGAGTCAGCAGAACAGCCAGCATGGGGAATCGATACCCCCTTCTCCCCTCTGCCCCATCAGCAACATCCCCTCCAACTGTGTGTGTGTGTGTGTGTGTGTGTGTGTGTGTGTGTGTGTGTGTGTGTGTGTGTGTGTGTGTGTGTGTGTGTGTGTGTGTGTGTGTGTGTGTGTGTGTGTGTGTGTGTGTGTGTGTGTGTGTACCTTGCTGCAGCAGACCTCCCCCGGCTGTGCCCTTGCTCGCTGGTACCGTCTCCATTGGCAACCGTAGAGGCCTGCCAGGCAGGAGACTAGCGGCTGGTGTTCATACCTGAAACCCCCAATTAACCAATTAACAAGATGACCAGAGCAAGCACAACAGCACCTGGGGTGTTATGCCAACCAATCAAAGCCATTCTTTGAAGTGTGCCGTGTGTAGCGTTGGGGTTAGGTAATAGGTTAGTATTCAGAAAAAGGTTAGGGGTAGGTCTTTGGGTTTGTTTTTAGCGTTAGGTTTCAGGGTTGGTTTTTAGAGTTAGGGTTAGGTTTCAGGGTTTGTTCATAGATTGAGGGTTATGTTTAAGAGTTTGTTTTTAGAGTTAGGGTTAGTGCCGGGGTTAGGTGTCAGGGCGCTGTTGTGTACCTCTGCAGCAACTGCCGCCGCACCACCTTTAACTTCCCCAGCTTCAATCTGGTGAAGGGCGTCCACTCACCCACAGGCCAGCATCACAGGGAGAGGGAGAGAGCCAGAGAGAGAGAGAGGGTGAGGGGGGAGACACAGAGAAGGAGAGAAAATGCTAGATGGGAGAGGGAGAGTAGAAGACGGAGAGGGAAAGAGTGAATGCAGTGAGGTACAGAAGGGGAGACGGAGTAAGAAGATGAAAGATAAATAAGGGGACAAAAAGGGAAGAGAGGGCAAAGGATGGTCTGTTGATGGCCAATACCGTCTGGGCACCTAAAGAAAGAGAGATGGGAGAGAGATGATACCAAAAGAGGGGGTGAGAGAGAGGAGTATGACTTGAGACATAATAAATTCATACATTCCCCATTCAAAGGTTATACATTTTACAACACTTCAACACTCTCTACAAGAAGATGTGTGTGTGTGTGTGTGTGTGTGTGTGTGTGTGTGTGTGTGTGTGTGTGTGTGTGTGTGTGTGTGTGTGTGTGTGTTCTAGTTTACATCAACTTTCACAGCCCTAGTTAGACTGTCCAAAATAAGTGAGATCACACACACACACACACACTCTATCTCCTATTTGTTCTATTTATCTATAATAATCCATCCTTCTGTATCCTGGATTTCTTCCTGATCTCAAACCACTTTGCCACTTCTCTGGTACCTGCCGTACCATAAACGCTGCCTATGTGTTCAGCATATGGTCAGTAAACCAGCAGCAATCCAGCTGGCCAGTCAATTAACCAGCCAGCCAGTATACAAGCCAGCCAGCCAGCCAGTATATAGGCTGCCAGCTTTTCAATTAGCCAGCCAGCCAGTTAATTAACCAGCCTGCTAGTCAGTAAGCCAGCCAGGGCAGCCACCAAATAAATCAGCCAGCCAGAACCCTTAAAACAAGCTCATAACCCCTTGAAACCACCAAGAAAACTATAAAGTATATGGTCCGGGTCAATCCAATGGGCTCAAGCTAGTGTTAGACACCTTAATCCTTGCCACTAGGGTACCCACACCATTGGGAAGTGATCGACCTTATGAGCTGGTTGCTTGACTTGCTTCAAACAACACTCCTCATGAAGCCAGGTGGCAGTTAAGGGATGTGCTGTTGGTGAAACAGAAACCACACAGCAATGCATTGTCTGTGAATGTGTAAGTGTGTGTGCGTGTGTGTCCAATTTCCACATAAAGATACCAACTGATAATTCAATATAATTAGCTTACACCTGTGTGGGTTTACGTGCAAAATTGTGTGTGCGTGTGTGTGAGTGCATGTGTGAGTGCCTGACTGTAACAGGATATTGGTCTTTGATAAACACACAGATGGTTAGTATGAGGGTAATGTATGACTGGTGTCTCCCGGCCCCCTCATCCATTATAGATGTTACAGAATATACCACAATGATCCCTTATGGGAAAACAATGAAAGAATTCCATCACGGACATCCCATCGTAGTTTATTCCACTTTTACACAACTGTGTTTACAAATGACATACTCTCATCTATTACGTTATTGTTTTTTTTATAATCCGATTTAAAACTGTTATAATGACTACCTAAAGAAATCAATACTTTGACCGAAAATATAACTACAAAAAATTAGGATTTTATTGCTTCCGCAAATTTTTCTTTGCCTGAATCTATGGTTGGGTAACTGCAACTGTGTGTTATTCATAGCTGCGCTCTGCTTCTCAAAAATAACAGACAATAATTGACCAATCAGAAATATTATTATTCATTTTTTAACAAAACCGTGCTATAAATAGTGGGATGCTAATCGGTAAGCAACAGGTGGAAGGCCTACCTACATGTCTGTATCTATAGGTGGACTGTTATTGCGCAAGTCTTTTTCGCAGCAATTGAAAACACAATTACGTTACTTTTCAGTTACCTCCCATCCCATCAGTCGACCTGTGGGTAACACGTTGCGTCTGTCTGTGTGTCATGTTGAACCCTCCATCCATCCCTGTCCTCTGAGTAAATCCTCTTTTCTTCATACTCTCTCTCTCTCTCTTGCTGTTCTTCTAGCATGTAGTGTAAATGTATGTAAATGTCTTCACAGTCGGTTTTATTTCAAGAGATCGATCAAAGGAAAGCGCAACCGCCATACTTTAGGCGGTGCGGCAACCAGCCGAGTCACACCGCCGCTGCCATGGAAACCGTGACATCACCTCTGTTATCGCTGCCGCAAAATACTGTGCCTTTGTGCGTGTGTGTGTGTGTGTGTGTGTGTGTGTGTGTGTGTGTGTGTGTGTGTGTGTGTGTGTGTGTGTGTGTGTGTGTGTGTGTGTGTGTGTGTGTGTAATGACACAATAGGCAGAATTATGCATAGCGAGACAGAGAATCCCATCTCTATGGGTCTGTCTCTCATAGAGAGACAGACCCATAGAGATGTAAGTGTTTGACATTACAATTATGTTCCTCACTTAGCAGTTAGCTTAGCTTTTCTCTTCACGCACTGCAACCCGCACACAACCATTTACTTTCCAAATGCTAAAAAAGAACGTAGAAAAAATAGGAATAGAAAGAAGGCAGATATAGCAAGGGAACAGATAAGAAGACACTGATGTTGTTTTCTGCCGTTCAGCCAAGCTTTAATCCTATTGGAGGATATTATGCAGGGAGAGACTGCACAATACAATTAGACACCTGTCTTTTGACAGAGTGTGTGTGTGTGCTTGCGTGCCTGTGTGTGTGTGTGTCCCACCCCCTCCCCCCCCCACACACACACACACACACACACACACACACACACACACACATCCACAATAGGCACAACAGCCAGCCAAGTCGGTTCCAGCCAAGTCGGTTCCAGCCAAGTCGGTTCCAGCCAAGTCGGTTCTAGCCAAGCAGCGACCCGTTTCCTTTCTGAGGACATGATGTCATGTCAAGGTGTACACCTTCATGGACTTGAGCCCTCAAGATGACCTCCAACACGGGTCATTAGTCAGACCCCACCCACAGCCTTGCTGTACGCTCTGAGCGTTAACAAGATGACAGGACAGGCGGGGCGGGCCGGCATTAATCAGAGGTGACAGCAGAAAGAGACGGCTGGGCGGTGGCTGGGTCTGGTCGTGGTGATTCATTTATCACCTCATGAAGGGTATGTAAGAGAGAGCTGGTGGTAAGCAGAGTAAGAGAAGAAGAAATATTAGTGGACTTTTTGTACTTTACTATTTTTCATATTCTATACATTCGGTCGTCCCTATTCAACTGTTCATTTAGACATTTTGGAAGTGGACGGAGAGGATGTGACGGGTAAAGGTTAAACAAAAGTCACTGATCCACACTCAAACACCCTTCGTCTCACTCTGGTCTCAACCTAGTCCCGGCTTTAGGACTCAGGTTGATGTTTGGGAGGTTTCTAGAACCCACTAAAGCGCCTGAGACGGTAATATGGACAAAGACAAGGAGAGAGGTGATGGTCGGTGCTTTTTACACCAGCGATGCACCAATATAACAGGCGCTATAAACCCATTGTTTCCCCCAGCGCTGTATGGTGAAGGCCTTAACAAATATAGGGCCCCGCCTTGACTATCAATGTGTAAATGATATTAATTATTATGCATTAACAAAGTACAAAACTCTCGTAGGGAAAGAAAACAGTACAAAAAATACTTGACCACCTTGACTAAGACACTGAAACCCAAACGTGCAATATCCGTAGAACATTAGAAATTTACTCCAGAGTTTTAGTGTTCTATGATATAAAAGAAATAGTGAATCCCTGCTCTACATTGTAAAACAATAACTTTGCCCGTTCGATTATTAAGGAAAGGTTTAGTGTCTGCGTGGCTTCATATTGAAATAGTTGTGATGTGACAAAGATGAACGTAACAAAGTGATTAGATGTGATAACAAGTATGACATGCACCATATTAAACCACAGCAAACTTGTCTTCTCTAATACACTTTGAAGGTGATGAACGGTTCAAAGGAAGCCTAGTTAGGAAAGGCAGCTATTCTTGACAGTGTATGACACGCAACCCACCCTATCTGTTTAGTCTGTCTCTGTTCTTTATCTATGGTGTTCCCCTGTCTTGAGTCGATATTCTCCCTTGCCTTTTACTAATTGTCATACGAGTCTGCCCTCCTCGTCAGGAGTGCTTTTCCCTCTCCTGGTCTTTCCCAAATGTCCATTCCTCTGGCCTCCTCTTAGCGATACAACACCGTTGTATATTCTTCCTCCATGTATACTCAGTAAATTGGGGTGTTTGCTCAATGGGTTTTTACGAAGATAATTCGTGAATAAGTCTTACCATTGTTTTTGAATGAAAGTAAAATTACCGTTTACTGCGTATAGATTCAAAAGTCTTTGGTAGCATTTATTATTAAAAATATATATACGTTTACTATACTAACTTAACCAGTTAATTTCATAGGATGTTTAACCAGTTAATTGTATAGTCATTTTAAGAGAACCTCTCTGTATAAGATAAACGGCTCGTTCTTAGTTTGTAGCAGTTCAATTACAAACGAAGGATTGGAAACGGTCTATTTGAGTAAACAACAGAAGTATGGACTTTGTTTGGATGTAAGATGTTTCAGTGTCTTAAATATCATGAACATGAGTGAACTCAAAGACCTTAGAACAAATATTAAAGTGGACATGGTTGTCATGGTGACGCCCTTGACCAAATATCCCGAAGCAGTTTAATCTCTGGGATGTGAAAACAGGTTATTTGTATTCCAGACCAGAAAAGCAACCCTGGACCACGCTTAGAAATAAACCATTTTCCCACCAAGGCATCTGAGGAGAAACATTCATAGACGGAGGTTTGAAAGCTTTCACCAAATGGCCGATATTATTTATAATACTCCACAACACAACAACAGTACAACAGTACGCACACCACAGTGAATAGGCAATGGGACAACTCCTCTGGTATAAGATTCACAGAACAGTAAGCCTAATGTCTAATCAATTGCTAGTTAAGAATAGGCCACCTGCTGATTAAATGTAATCAAACCTCTATCCCGCCAGACTCCGCCATGTGGTACATTATCGACATCAATTCACCATTGCTTTAGTAGTTAAAAACTAAGGCAGCACCATAATGGACAAACAATTAACCAAACAAATCAAAAAGGGGTGTAAATAACTGATACTTTAATAACTGTTGTATAGTTAAATAACTATTGGATAGTTCAATAACTGTTATGTAGTTCAATAATGTACACACAAAAAAGTGTTGAGCCAGGGTGTTTTTGTTTCTGTTCTTCTTAAAACGGACATGACGGGGTGTGTGTGTGTGTGTGTGTGCGTGTGCGTGTGCGTGTGCGTGTGCGTGTGCGTGTGCGTGTGCGTGTGTGTGTGCATGTGCGTGTGTGCCAAGTGCTGCTGGACAGTGTTCCCCATCTCCTCTTGTGAGAGCAGGACTTAAACAGAATCAGGCCGGGTATGATGGAAGAATGCATCACTCAGTGTGTAGTTTCAGGGTCAGCAAGGCTTTTTGGCCAGGACGTGAGAAAAACAACATTTCTTGATGCAGTTGTGGGGGAAATTTGTCTAAACTTAAATTCAAGATAATGAGTGGGCATGCTCAAGAATATATCTGACATATGCAGAAACAAAAAGGTATATGGTGCGATACCTTACAGAAAGAAGCAACTTACATGTTATTTGTTACTACAGAGTGTTCATCTTTAAACTTCTTCCTAAATCCTGGCAGGCATGAGTCAAATCTTGTGGTTGAGGTTGGCAGTACCTAGTTGGTTCCCAGAATGAGAACATTCTGTCCTCATAACGTGTTCTTAACACGCACACACTCAAACAAACTGCCTTAAAACACTTTAAATGGTGTTTGGTAATTTTCAAGTCTCTCCCCCTCTCTCTCCCTCTCTCTCTCTCTCTCTCTCTCTCCCTCTAAATGTGGCCCCTGCTTTTAACCCACTTCTCTGAGCGGTGGGCAGGCACTGCCAGGCCCTTGGAGGCAGCGACCGTTCCCGGGCCATGGAGCACTTCATCAAGGGCAACTTGACATGCATGTCTCTCACTGTGGTGGGACCCACAACACCAGGGCACACACACACAGACCAATACAGCGAGCGCTAACTTCACTATCCATTGTCCCCGATATATATGTGTTCTTACTGGGATCTATGATCTGACTCTGAGGGATATGAATCTCTATAGGACATGCCATCCTATAGTATGAAAGCCCATGCTACTAATATGCTAGGCCATGTGGTACCATGCTGCTAAGGCTTAGTCTAATGGAGTGATTTGAAGCATCCAGCGTGTTTCAGAGGGTTCTCCAGGCTAGCCACATGGGATTCAACACTCTGATGCATTAGCTGTGTGTTATTTAACACACACTAGCTGTGTGCTATTTAACACACGGCTAATGGAAGCACATTGCTCAAGGCCTGCCCTACCCTAGAGAGAGGCGTCACGCCTTCAATCATAGCCTCTCTGTGGATCTAGTTACCAGAGTCAGAAAAACACTTTGATTAAAAGACTGTAGGTGAAATGAACACAGCTCAATGGTTCACATTATTAAAGTTAAGATAGGTTTAGGTCGGAAGATCAACATTATTCCATTGAGGTCCTAGGATAGAGATTGTGGGGTTGAAAAGGTTGGGTGTGGTTCCGGTTGGGTCAGGTTCAGGGGTAAATAAATAATTGGAATTACCCCCCAGAAAAATTCAAGCAGTCGCAGCCCTGGGACTGCACATTAGCTGCAGAAGGGCGTTGGCCAGGCTGTTTATTACATTTTCCTCTTTTGTAGTTGAGCGATGGAGCCTGGATGGAATTAGGTTAGCCATCCGTTATGTCCGCCTGAACGACTGACTGGTTCTGGTGCTGCTGATATGATATACTCGCTCTGACACGCCGGCCCAGGACTAAATGAGTCACACGAGGTGTGAATGTAGCTGACGATAGGCCACATCCATACAGCGGGCCCAGAAGGCCCCCCCGGGACACTCTGGACCGGGAGTTAATCTGACTTGGACAGGTTACCCAAAGTCCACCTTAACAAAGTACCTTGCCTTTAATCTCACAGTGGACAGTTTCCCAATTGATATGACCCAAAGACATAAACCAGTGCATTATCACGTCTATTATGTATATGTATACGACAGTCGGAGAGTCCAGACATCTGCTGCCACAACGGAGGTGGCTATACGTCTAGCCAGGCAGCTTGGTACTGAATCAATGAAGCCCTGATGCAACCAGCTGCTATAATGATTGGATTTCAGGAAAGACCCTGATTACTCAGGGAGCTTACCCACACAATACGAACACGTGGAGGGAAACCGCAAGCATTCTGCTGCACACAACGACGACAGCAACAGCAGTGAGGGAGACGGTGCATGCATGCACACGCATGCAGCTAGAAATCCACACAATCCCATCCGTCTCTAATCTAGTTTATCCTCCATATTGACTGGGTTTATCTCGGTCTCTTCCCTGTCAGGGGGGGGCAGAAACCAGTGCACAGAAGAAAAGGAAAACGTCAAAACAGAAGCAAGAGGATTATCTCCAGTGTGACGCTGCCATGCTCACGGTGTACTGAACAGATCGAGGCCTGGTGTTGTACAGGACAACACTGCTGTACTTCTGCTTTTCTGTGCAACTTCTGCAATGAAACCAAAAAAGAAGACGACAATGTTTTTTGCTCCCTCCTGCTCTCTGGGTATGGCTCGTCGTGTAGCTGGCACATCGAGGCGTAACTTCTATTTTGTAGACATCCATTGTTGTCTCCTAGGGCAGTATAGTACGGTAAGGGTCAAAAGGGTACTGGGTTTGGTCCCCAATGTCCGCAGACTGCCTGTAGGCCTCTTTGAGCAAATGCACAAGCCCCGACCAGCTCCTTAATGACCAGTGTCGGAATTCATGTCGTTCGCTCTGTACAAAGCTGTCTGCCGAATAACTACATAAACAGTAACAGCACAAGTGTATTGAAACAAGGCGGCGTGTTCAGTTGCCTTAGCCCTCAGAATCCATATTTACAATCCAGAAGCTCTCTCCCGGAGCTTCGGAATGCAGAGGTGTGTTTCCTTCCTCACTGTTGATGGAGCCTTACTGATAGCTATGGCCATGTATTTTTGTCTCGCAGACATCAATGCCATACAATCAATATCGAACTCACCCCTGGGAGATACAACAACAGAAAGTTTGGCGGAGAAAGACAGTGTTCAGTGTTTAAAGACATTGTTTGTCAAGCCCCAACGCTTCGTGACGGGGCAGAAACCAACAGAAAACACTTAATCACTCTAGTGTAAACACCAGGGATATATAGCTATAGCTCATCTGCACCACAAAACATACATGTGTACACAAGGCGTAAAGCCTTACTTCATGTGGCAAAGACGCACATGCCACAATGGAAGGGTTGTTGTCTATGCCGAGAGAGATAAAATATGTATAGACATACGGACAGACAGACAGACCGTAGGACAGAGAAGAGAGCTAGTGAGGGATAGTTCAACGCACACAGTGAGAGAGAGAGAGAGAGAGAGAGAGAGAGACACACACACACACACACAGAGTGACAGAGTGAGATAGAAAGGCAGAGAGAGAGAAAAGAGAGACACATAGAGAAAGACAGAGACAGAGAGGCTGAGTGAGAGAGAAAGGCAGGTCTAAAACAACAATACGGCTCTGTCTGTTGGGTATCAGCCATCTGCTGACTATAGTGCCTCTCCTCTGCATCACCCCACAGCCAGGCTCTGGCTCTGACTGCAGCCCTCACAGCTCCCCCATACCGCCACGCACAACGGACCCCCATTACAGAATCCCCCCAGCGGCACCAGCCAGCAGCCCCAGTGCTGCCCTAACAACGCAGAGCCAGGGCCGCGGTGACGACATCCGCACGGGCAGCCTCCTCAGTGTGTGTGTGCGTGTTCTTTAATGGAAGAAAAACATATGAAGGGGAAAACAAACATATGAAGGAAACACACACACACACACACACCCAAACACCAAGGTACAGAGAGCATATATACATGAAACACCCACGCACGCACGCACGAACGCACTCTCTCTCTCTCTCTCTCTCTGACACACACACACGCACACGCACACACACACACACACACACACACACACACACGGTGGTTTATTAATAAAACTTCGCCACAGAATGTGTTTTTTTATTATGGGGCCAATGGTCGCTATGTGACGTCGACACACAGAGTAAGACCGCCGCTAATCACCCACGAAAAAGCTTAAGAGTCAAGGCAATTCAACGCATGCCAACATAATTCATGTATTAGGTCACCGAGACAACTTAAATTAAGTTAACCCAGTTCTTGAGCCAGAACTGTCATATAATGCAAAAGAAAACGCCATTGTTCGAAAAGCATCAAATATCGAACGACAATTTGAGCATTTATACACGCCTTTTTTGAGTGGTTCATTAATTATAATAAGAAAATTACATTCCAGTGTTCGGAGGTTTGGTACTTGCCTTGAATACAACTTCACCAAACAATAGTTAAATAATGATAGGCAATTGACGGAGCCATCTCAATAAGAACCACCATCTCATTAAGCCTCATGTCCATTCTCAGGGCTTACGGTGCTATTATTTGATCTCCGTCCCACCATCACCTCTCATCCGCATAGACGGCTCACAGCCCGGCGTTCAAACACAACGCAAACCTATGGGAAACGTCGACTCAACCGAGGACAGCTAGACAAAACTCAACCGACTCACTGCTCAGCCCATCACTAAACGTGATTTTCTGATTTGTCAGCGAGACACAACCGCAAGATACGCAGTGGCCACAGCCTTCATGAAGCCGTTTCCCTACAAAA
Organism: Pollachius pollachius; assembly: GCF_949987615.1. Taxonomy (NCBI): domain Eukaryota; kingdom Metazoa; phylum Chordata; class Actinopteri; order Gadiformes; family Gadidae; genus Pollachius; species Pollachius pollachius. The sequence continues at coordinate 6,947,639 of NC_136936.1, read as the reverse complement.
ACCATCCGTTTAAACGGCAACGCTGACTTACTCAAACGGGGGGACGTTTAAACCCTTGAGAAGACCGCTACCGCAGGGCTGGTGGAGGCTGGTACATTTCAATAGCCAAAGGTCATGTAAAGTAACGACAACAACAACGAAGCGTGAACTAAATCGTACGTTTATCATAATAACACAGAGAAAAAACATGAGGTATTCTTACCCAGAGAGAGAGTTGAAACGTGAGCTCTTCTTTCGGGCTTATTCCGTCAGGCTGGAGAGAAGGAGAGCGCCGCGCGAGTGCAGTTTTACCGCAGCCTCGTGCAGACAGACGGCGGCGGGTGATTACCGTTCGCGCGCGCCTGCCAGGTGAATGGAGCGAACTGCAGAGCGGCGCGAGGCGGCAGACAACTCCCACCTGTTGCTTCGCCGCCCCCCTCCTCCTTTTTTCGGAGTGGCATTTACTGTGGCTCCTATTGGTCCATCGTCATGGGCCGCGTCTTCGGCTGCTTTTTATCTTATAAAATAAAAAATGTATAGAGCAACAACAAGAAAACAACACGGCGTGTGTGTGTGTGTGTGTGTGTGTGTGTGTGTGTGTGTGTGCGTGCGTGCGTGTTTATTTTCTCACGCCGTCTCGCATCAAATTAGCGCGGTGACAAATCCATTCCTGTGAGCGTAGCAGCCACATTCCCAAGAGACAATGGGAGACACGACTCCTCCTAACAAAGTGAAACATAGAGGAGACATAGAGGAGCTGTAGTCAGACAACCCGGCTGTCATAGGCTGTTCCACACACACACACACACACACACACACACACACACACACACACACGACACAACACAACACAAATTCAAGTAAGAGGGACGTCACTGGGTCTCCATGGCCTTAAAATCGGCAATTAGGAGCGAGTGCAAGATATTCTAATTAGCAGCAGTAGCTCAGCCTCCTATTGGACAAGAGTGGATGACGCCCCTTCCTCCTTCCGATAGGAGTTGATAATGCGTCCCACAGGAGGGAAGGGGGGTGCTGTTTATTAATTGTATGGGCTGCATGGAGGTTGATAAATATTCACAAGCAGCTGTACCAAACACACACACACACACACACACACACACACATACACACACACACGCACGCACGTACGCGCACACACCAAAATACATCCTGACTTGAGTTGTTGGCTGGAGGATTTTAATGTATTTCTCCATCCCTCCTTCTACAACTCTCTCTCTGGGCTCTGTTGAATTTATATCTAATTTTTTACGCCATTTTGAGTACTTAAAGTATGTTATATGCGTGTATGTGTGTATGTATGGATTGATGGATGAATGGATAGATGGATGGATTAGGTGGACAGACAGACGGTGTGTGTGTGGGGTCAACATTTGTGCAGATGTGTCACATGTGTGTCGAGATTTGTACAGAGTGTGTGTGGATGAGGAAATGACATAAATGCGTGGTTTATTATACAGACCTGGGGCCAACCCACCGGCCTCCCCTCTGATGTGCAGCACCTACAGCACCAGTGGTTGGTAACCATTTTGAATAGTGCTTTATGGGCCACTTACATACCCCAAAAACCATGAAGAATAGCTACCGCATTAAAATGAGACGAGTTCACTTTCTGCCTTACTTTCTGCCATGTGCTAATTTTAGCCCAGAGTTGGTGCATGCCTATATTTCCAGGCTTATTGCCAACTCAAACACTGGCGAGTCTGATGTCTGCAGGCACCTCACATTGAGCCTTCTCACACACTCCAAACAATCAACTGCAGCACGCAGCCGACAAAGGGCTAGGTAGCTTTTGTCCTCTAATGATTTATACAACAATCGTA
>NC_136936.1:6923319-6940819 GCF_949987615.1 Pollachius pollachius | reverse complement strand
TGTGTATGTGTATGTGCGTGTGTGTGAGTGTTTGCGTGTAGACGCGGGTGCGTATGTGAGGGCATGTGAGTGTGCGTGTGTGATGAGTCCTCCTCTGTGCTCTGCCCCTGCAGCAGAGGATGTTATGAACCTGGCTGGGAGCCTGGCCCTGGAGGCAGTCATTGCCAGCAGGTGTAGACAGTCCTAGCCCTCATCTCGCTCATCTTTACCCAAGGTGCAACATTCCGAGGTCAACCCGCCCACGATGGGCATGGGCCGTAAAGTGGTGGGGCTACAGCGGGTTTTGTAGCCACACCAGTTTACGGTCCAAACCCGTTGTGGGCAGATCCCCCTCGGAATGTTATCCCACTATCCCAGTATGATCTTCATCTTAATCAGAAACGCACTGGTAAGGAATGAATTCATTAGTAGCCTTACTTTAACCCTGATCACCCGCACTGCACTATCCAAAGAAATGCACATTTGATGCGGGACTTTTTTTATATTCAGCAGGAGATCTGATCACAGACCTGAGATCTGATCACAGATCTGGCCACAGAGTTCACATCCAGGCCACATCACATACCTGGTGGGGACAGAAGGATCCAATACGATTCCGGGTGGCAATGCATGGTCAACGTGGTGAGCTGTTTGTACATTCAACGCACAGTCAACAGCCAACGCACTGCCATGGCGTTTATAGAGTGCTTTTGGCCATAACATCAGTGTTGACACGCAGTTCTCCCGTATGAACCGCGCACGTGGGGCCGTGGCGATGTCATTTTGGGGGCACGCACCACTCATTTCACTGTGATTTCATTTCACCAGCCCTTAGTGAAATTAAGCATTTGTCGTCAAATACTTCCTCATTTTCACTTGAGAGTCCCTAGGGGTTTCTATAAGAGAATCCTCACGACAACCCCAGACGAGGGGTACCGTCTCCTTCAGACGGCGTCACCCTGAAAGGTGCGCCCTTGGATATCTAAAGAGCTGGCATAGTGAACAATGCACAGGGGATACTGCTTTTGCTTGGTTAAAACTCCTCAGGGCATTGTATAACTATATTTTCTGACAAGCCGTAAAATCTATGCTATAGTTTGTCATTGAATAGATTAAATGACAAAATATGGTTGGATTTCCAATCATGCCATAAAAGCCAGGTCCCTTTATGTTTACATCCCTATAGGGAAAACATGCAGAACAATTTCCTCAATGAGAATAGGTACTTAGGAAATAGGATCTCAGATTCTGGCCTGGTTAACTGAAACTTCAATTCGCCTTTTTATTCCTCTGCAGTGTTCTACCCCTACAGTGGACGATGTTATGTAACAATGACAATGTGATAAGTAGGAACACATGGTCCACTGACTCTATCACAAGCACACAAACGCACTCACGCATGCATGAACACACACACACACACACACACACACACACACACACACACACACACATGCAAACACACACACACAGACACATGCATACTGCACTGTCAATGCAATATGGACAGAATCAATCAAATACACACAAACATAGATACATACATACACACGCACGCACGCAACAAAACACACACACACACACACACACACACTGCACTGTCAATGCAATATGGACAGAATCAATCATATACACACAAACATAGGTACATACATACACACACACACACACACGCACACACTCAGGTATGCATGTGCCAGTCGTGTTTTCAAACCTCTAGCACACTTCCCAAGCACACTTCCCAATGCTCATACATCTCTTCTTCCCTCTCCATCGATCATTCTGTCACACAGTTACATCCTACCTAACAACCAATCACAGAGGAGGCCAGCAACGGGCGTAGCTACTTCTGGCGGGAATTTCTAGTCGTGCGGCCCCCAATCAGCTGACAGCTAACGTGGTCCAATCAAACGCAAGTAGACAGATAGGCTGGAGTTGAATTTCGCCCACCATCTCCCCTGCCGGCTTTGGTTCTGCTCTGTATCACTAGGTTATACATATACGTATAACCTACACAATGGGTTGAGATATCTGTTGTACCCCATGGGGGATTGACCTCAGACTGTTGTATCCCCGTGCTCTGGTCAAATGTTGGCCAACCGATCAGGCTCAGGCCTGCAGTGACCTGCCATCGGGCCCTGGATCTTACATTGAAGATGTGTAAATTATTTTCCGACATTTTGCCGTGCGGGGGATTGGACGAGAAATTCTGACGGGGGCGGGGGTTAGACGACTGTGGCTGTGGTGTCAAGTGGCCACTGGGCCCAGCTACAATAGCAATTAGTCAACCATGCAAGGTGACGGCCAGCTCGTCAGGAGCAGTTAGGGTTAAGTGTCTTGCTCAGGATCTGCACTCATAGCTAGAAGGAGCTGGGGATCGAACTAGCAACCTTTCGTTTACAAGACAACTACTCTACCTCCTGAGCTAAGCCGACCCTGAGCTAAGCCAACAGCTACCACTGGGCATTGTCACCCCTAGTGGCCCACTTTTTTCTTGGCTCATGATAGGCCTCTGATATTTGTAAGCCCCAAACAAAAAATCACATTGTCTTGGGCCTACGCCGATCAGGGGGCCTATCATGAACCAGTATTAAAAAAAAGGACAAAAAAAACAAACAAAAAAACATTTACTGCAGCTCATGATAGGCCCCCTGATCGTCGCAGGCCCTGGGGCTTCAGCCCAGATAAGCCCCTGCATTAAGGCGGCCTTGCCGATAATGGGTTGCCAGATACCGCCGGACACCCTCAGTACTATGAAAAAATAACAGTATGCTATAATTGTAATAGTATAATGGTTACAATTCTTCTTTTTTGTAATTTTCTTTTTTTGTAATTCTGTCTCATATTGTTGAGAAACTACCTGGAAAAATGTCCATACATCTATCCATCCATCTTCTTAACATGTACCAAGCAAACTACACAGAGACAGTAGACCAGAGCAGAGAGCTGCACCTTCAGAGGGTCAGAGAGGGATCCCTGTTCAGTGCCTGTTGTAGAAGGACTCCAGAATACTGACACAGGACCTGACACACCTGGTGGGACGTTACACACAATAATAGAGATGGCAGAAGGGAGCTCCCAAGGCAGAAATCCATCAAGTGTTTTCTGTGACCGTGGCATTCCATTTAGCTCTCATGGCTCTCTCCTTCTGACGCTTTCTCTCTCTCTCTTTACCATCACTCTGTCGCTATCGCTCTCTCTCTCTCTCCCATCTCTCTATCTCTCTCTCTCCACCATCTTTCTATCTATCCGTCTGTCTGTCTCTCTCTCTCTCTCTCTCCCAACTTTCTATCTCTCTCTACTGTCTCTCTCTACCATCTTTCAATCTGTCTGTCTCTCTCTCTATATCTCCCATCTTTCTAGCTCTCACTCTTTCACTCCCTTTCTCTCCCATCTTTCTCTCTCTCTGTCTCTCTCATATTTTTAGCTCTCTCTCTTTGTCTCTCTCTCACACACACACACACACACACACACACACACACACACACACACACACGGTTTAAACTCACAACATGTATACTGTCCTCCCTGTTCTGTTATTTGAAAGGACGTGACGACAGAATTTCCTACTGTTTAAATTCTTCTTGTCAGAATGCAACTTAATTTGAACCATGCCCATTAACTGCAAGGTGTGGACGTTCCTATGTATTTGCCTCACCTTATGCATTGTGCCAGAATCCCGTGTGGCCACAATCCTAGCATGATCTGGCCACATACACAACAACAAGACTCCCCTGCACTCTCCAAAAGGGTGCTTATTTGACGCAAGCCATCCCACTCTCTTTCAACAGCCTTTGAGGAAGACTTGTTTTGGCAAGACATCTGATCACATAGTGGCCAGTAAGTACCCAATCAAGACCCTTTCAAGGGCCCAGAACAGCGGCCATTAAACTTCCATGTTACATTCAATTAAAGAACATAAAGACATTAAATAACTTTTTACAAGACTGTGTGGGGGAGATCCGTACAGGAATACTCAACGGTAGGCCTATGTGTTCTGTGAAAAAAACACAGCTCCAGAGGAAGGTAAAGATGCCTTCAAAAGTGTGTGTTACCCTGAGAGATGCTCTCTTGGATACCAACCGAGTATGCATGGTACAGGCCATTTTTTGAGTCAGGTCTGCTGAGATACAAAGAAAAAGTAAAGGAAAGTTCCAGTCTGTGTCTTTCCTCCGCGAGAGCAGATGTTGCTATACCTAGAGGGATATAATTAGATCTCACACTCTGTCCTGGTTTACCGAAGGCTGTTATTACTGTTTTATCCATTTTTGATTCAGCCTTTTTATTTCCCACAGAAACATCTCTTTGATTGATCCTAAACTTTAACAATATAAAGTGAAATAATATGTGCAATGTTCTCTCTCTTTCATTATTCATCTTAGAATAATCATATAACTTTCTTCTATTGTTTCATTCGTTCCCCTATAACACTCTTTCATTCCTGTGTCTTCAGCATAAATAAACCCTTTACCCATCCTGGTGTACCTCTCCTTCACCGCTGTGTCACCCCTTCATCTCTGCAGCTCTCTCTCTCACTCTCTGACTCTCTCTTTCTTTCTCTCTCTCCCTCTCTCTCTCTCACTCTCTCTCTACCTCTCTCACTCTCTCTCTCTCGCTCTCACTCTCTCTCTCTCACTCTCTCTCTACCTTTCTCTCTCTACCTCTCTCTCTCTACCTCTCTCTCTCTCTCTCCCTCTCTCTTTAATCCCCAAATCTCCGGTTTACCAACAATACTCTTTGTTCTATCCTTTATCTCTTCTACTCTCATCCTTCTTTTTACCCCTCTTTCTCTTTCTCTTTTTCTTTTTTAGCCTACTCAGCAGTACTAGAGCTCATTACTCAACCCTGCGCAGAGACAGAGAGATAGTGAGTGACCGAGAGAAAGACTGAGGGAGGGAGAGAGATAGATGGAGATGGAAGGGAAGGGGAAAGGGTAAAGAGAAGGAGAGAGAGGGAGAGAGAGCGAGAGAGGGAGCGAGAGAGAGAGACGGAGAGAGAGAGAGAGAGAGAGAGAGAGAGGATCAGAATGGGAAGGGATGCATGCACTAGTGAGACTGAGAGCTATTCAAATTGAAAGATTAAGGGACGAATGACATAGAATAGAGGGCAAAAAGTGGGAAAGAAATTGGATGAGAAAGTGAGAGTGACAGACAGACAGACAGACAGACAGACAGACAGACAGACAGGCAGGCAGGCAGGCAGGCAGGCAGGCAGGCAGGCAGGAAGGCAGGCAGGCAGGCAGGCAGGCAGGCAGGCAGGCAGACAGGCTTGCAGACAAACTAGCAGACAGACAGCATGGGAGGCAGGCACGCAGACCGACCGGCAGACGGCCAGGCAGACGGCATCTACGCGGAATAACTGTTAGCCAGTGAGATAAAGACAATGAGAGAAAGAAACAGAAAGAGAGCGCAGGTGATGAAGGACGATCAAGAAACACGATGAAGGGATGTCTCAACGAGAGAGAGAGAGAGAGAGAGAGAGAGAGAGAGAGAGAGAGAGAATACGATGGGACGTGAGAGAAAGGAAAGAGTGAGGGAGGGATAGTTTGGTATCTTTTGAGGTCGACAGGACGGTCTAGGGGGGTGGCACGGTCAGGCGGAGCTTGTGTTCTCCTGCGTCACTGATTCTATTAGAGGGAGGAGAGTCAGACGCCTCAGACAGAGGACCGCGTCGCCATGGCAGCAGACGGGCATTCCATTCCATCCCATTACTGGCCCACACACACTTCTGATGGATTATTTGAGGATTCCATACAAAAGGCTAATTTAGAGCTAAAAGCTAACTGAACATGGATCATTGGTTATGTTAAAGACCCACTGCATGGACAAATCTGCCTTCAACATGTTCTCCTTATGAATAGATTTCCCAGAACAGCAAACAACTATGTTTGTCCGATCTTATGGTCGTTTTACGTATGGAAAAAAAACCGTTTAAACGTAATTGAAATGTTACAAGAAAATGTGTTTTTGCTGAAACAGGTGTCATATGAAATAAAGCACACACTAGCATTGACTTTTAATTGAGCTTGTCGCAAGCATTTCCTCATATTGGCCCTGGCAGATTGTGCATGTCTGTGTGTATGTCTGTGTGTGTGCGTTTTAAGAGATTAGCCAGAGCCAGATTGCCCACTTGACAAATACAAATCGAAAAGGTTCTAGCTATATTATATATATATATATATATATTTATTTTTCTCGAATATGTTTTGTTGTTGATGTCATCATTGGGGATTATTTTAAAGGTTGTCGTCGAGCTAACTCTAATCCCAAAATTGTGCGTGTGAAGCCAACAACTCTAAGAATGTGTATCCATGTTTAGACCCCATCAATTAACCTGACTAGACACTGTATTAGCGTGTTGCTGTATTAGAGACAGAGAGAGAGAGAGAGAGAGAGAGAGAGAGAGAGAGAGAGAGAGAGAGAGAGAGAGAGAGAGAGAGAGAGAAACAGAGACAGAGAGGTCATGTCACATCATGTTGTTAAAATAGACACACAAACACACACACATACAGAGTAGTAGGATTATGTGTCACTACAAAGTATAAAATATGCGTCCGAACAGGTTATGTTACCGTAAGAGTAGATTGAAACAAGCCAGGATTCCAATGTGACAGTTTACAGGTCAAAGTACAAAGTAGAGATCATTATAATGCCATAATTAAACCTCATTATGTAGTCGTGCTTCGGGTTTGTTTGTTGTTTCAGCATTCGACCGCGGAGTGACCTGGGGACAGCATGCTGGGGATTACCTGCAGGATGTGTCATTCGTACGCTCTACATGCTGGAACTCTATGGTCGTCACTCACTTTTTGAGTTGTGACCACGTGGAAGACATTGCTTGCGTCTGCATTCTGACCGCAGCTCACGGTTGACCTCCTACGATAACACAAGTCCATGGAAACTCCTAATATGTGACATTGACTTCCATTCAATTCAGATTCACTTCAATTTCTTTCTGAACCTAAATGTATTTTCTTACTACCTCCTCTTCCTCCCCTGATGTGGCAGAAGGCCACTCCTGAGCATAAAGTCGTTCAAAGTCGCTATCAAACCAACACATAAATATAGATGTGTGAATACATTTTAAATACTAGGTCATGTTAGGGATGAAAAACAAAAACACCCCAGCACAACACCATGGGCGCATTCATGAGACAACGACCCCAGACAAGCTTAGAGGGACACAGGCTGTTGGTGTTGGTGACCCCTGCTGTATTTTCCCAGTGGCGGCTCCAGCTCTGTGTATCGCCCCCCTCGGACCAGAACAACCTCGGTCCAAAACAAGAGAGCGATCCGAACGGTTACACAACCCCACGCGTCCCTAAATCCCCCGGCCACAGGGGGAGCTGAAGGGGTCAGACAACTATCGCACCGTCGCTGTCCACCGCCCATACTCCCCCACCCACCACCACCCGCATGGGGATAAGGGAGGGACGAAGGATTGGTGGGTTGTTGTGTGTGTGCGTGTGTGTGTGTGTCTGTGTGTGAGTCTAAGGCTCCGGGCCGATGCTAATTACCACTTTTAATTAGAACGAGACCGAATTAAATATATAAGTAGGCGGAGTCCAATTTCACAGCCAGGCGACCGCCGGTGATGACGCAGGGGGGAGAGGGGGAGAGGGAGAAGTGAGAGGGGGAGAGGGAGGAGGTGAGGGGAGGAGAGGGAGGAGGTGAGGGGAGGGGGGAGAGGGGCAGGTTGGGGGATTGGGAGGGGGAGGCTTAAGGCAGATTAAGGCCTATTGGTGCCCAGCTGGGGGGGATGAACTGTGTTTTACATAATTGACTTACAGAGAGGTTGGCCCGAAGTTAGAGAGGGAGGGAGAGAGGGCGAGTGGGAGGGGCTGGCTGGATTTCAACATATTGGGAGTTTAAATGTGTTGTAGATCGCATCTACAGTAGCCGCTATCGTTGCCTTACACGGGGAATGGGTTAGCCTAGCGATTGTAATACTTGCACTTGGTTCTATGAACATCTTCACTGTACCGACAGCAATATATTGTTTCACTTCTTATGACAAATGTACTTATTGTAACAAATGCACTTATTGTAAGTCGCTTTGGATAAAAGCGTCTGCTAAATGCCCTAAATGTAAATGTAAATGTAAATGGGTCATACTGAGGATTTTAGGGTCCCCTGATCGATAAACGATGTGCCCTTGAACACAAACCCCATAACAAGATAAGAGCAGTTCAGGGTGCATGGAGGTTGAAGTGGTAACACACATGATACAGATTTGTGGGTATATGTTAGGCCAGGTTTTCTTGCAATTTTCTAAATAAATCCTTCCTTGACCTATGACCTCTCTCAGTCAGTTAAAGCAAAAATGAAGACGCGTCATTTATCGTAACCACTACTGCATTATGATCAGTTATCTTTCAGTTAATCCTGTGAGGGAAATTTGTGAGGATAGGAATCACAACATGTTCATACTCTTGATCTTAACAGTAAATTCCCATTTTATTATACCCTTTAGTGTAGTTGGTGGTTATATCTGTGGCACTGTAATGTCAGTGGTAAACAGCCCACCAAGTGGTTATCACATACACTAGGGGATTCCGGGAAATGGAGTCCAATTTTCCCATTATCAAATCCCAATGCGATTCTAATTGTGATTAAGAGCCACATCAATTTAAATTGCAGCCTCGTTTGGCTTTAATCGACTTGGAGAACTCTGGTCCTGTTACAGCGATTAAGGATTCGTCTTTCACATTTCTTCATCCCTCACATACAAAAGATGGTTGTTCAAATGCAAGCAGCCCTACCAAACGACAATAAATTCAAATCCGAATGTAAGACAGTATTTGTGTGCTGTTGGTTGGCAGTAGTAAATGAGCTATATTAGGAACATAAAATTGGTCTGGGATTGAATTCCTCTTGCCTTCGAACAATAAGCAGTGATTGTCCCGTAACAGGGGCTGAACCAGCTATGAGTAGATTAACACACAGATCAGACTTGGTTTTATAATACATGAGCTGTTGTATCGCAACTTTGCCAAAACCAGGGTAAGTCCTGTCCTCTCTGTTCTTACCCCCAAAGGAACCTTAGCACGCAATAACTGTACGCACTCACACACGCACTTACACACAAGTGTACATGCACACACGTGCACACATACACACACACAGAAGAGAAGGAGGAGAGGGAGGGGGAGAAAGGAGTTTAGGGAGGAGACGGAGAGAAGAAAGAAAGCAATATGAAAACTTAATTGGATAGAAAAAGGGGAAGGCATGAAAGGAAGAATGGAAGTTTTATATCCAGCTTACACCCTGCAGTACAGAAGCTTTGCTAAAAATACCCTCCCTACGCAGGAGAGATGGAGGCAGAGAGACAGAGACAGAGAGAGAGAGAGAGAGAGAGGGATGGGACCTCCAATCAGAGCAGTGGATTCGTGACGAGAGGAGAGTGAAATCTGGGATAAGACAAGAGGGGGAATGGGACAGAGTACCGGCCTATGTACAGATAAGTCACTAAGCAGGCGCTTTCATCCACACGCTTCGTAGTGCTTTTCTAGTCGGGAACATTTAAAAAAAAAGACCACGTTGATGTTAAACATCTCACTCATGGTGGAGCCCCGCAGTTAGGCAGGGATGCGCGTGGGATTCAGATCCAGAACATTCTGGGCTAAAGGACTGAGAACAGCCCAACACCTAGCCCGCCCCCATAGACACGGACAGACGTAGAGACACAGAGACAGGGAGATGTTAAGAGGGCCAGAGAGACAAGAAGTAGGAATCCCCATGTTAAAATTCTGGTTGTTAATTATTGATAAGTTGATACCGGAGTCTGGTGTGAAGTATTGGTGTGATGTACATGGTGTGTACATGATATTCTTTCTTTCAATCTATTAAGTGAGTTAAGCAGAAGTTAGAAATAGAATAATCAGAGAAACACGTTACTTTGATTAATACTGTAGTGGTCTTTTTTTTTTTTAACAATTAAGTTTTTATTTTTTTACACATAAAATGTACACCTCAGTTTCATATCCGTTTGAACCAGTCCTCCAGCAGAGGTCCACGCACAGTACCGCAAGTAATGCTCAACGCCTTCCTTCGTCACAAAATAAGTTTGACATATTTCTCTTCAGCCAACTGACACAGGCATTCTTCATCATCAATTTATGCAGCTCGTCATCATCACAATTCATCACCAGTTTTTTTTTGTTTCGTTTAAACATATCATATAAAAAAGAACGTTCAGTTTCCAGTTGACATGCACATCAATCTCTCCCCCGATCAGTCTCGCATTCAATCCTGCAGACAGCTGTGTTGAATCCCAGAGCCAATGAACAGGCCAGGCTAGCCAGCTGGAATGATGGGTAATATTGGTATATTGTGGAAGTAGTTATTGGTTTTGTTTATGCCTGATAGATTTGTCATCATAAATGCTGCCGTTAACGTAACAAGTTACCAGACCTGAACCGGTAGTGCTTTGGGCGGGGTTCCAACCAGGAGTTTTCAGATTAGAAAACAAGCATGGCCCCTGACGCAAAGATCTGGAGAGACATTTTGAGTGTGGGTATTTACAATGTTGGCTGTCCACGGCTTCGGGAGTGAGAAATGAAACCGCTACTTTAAGGACAGCATTTATTTTTTGACTTGACAAGCTAAGTATGCATTCGCTGGCCTAGATACTAAGAATGATAGAGTGCAGATATAAAAACATCATCACAAAGCGCTAAAACAATACTGGAAACTCCCAGTATACTAGACTGGGGCCAGTTCCTTAGCAACAGCCATGAAAGGTGTGGGGGGTGGGGGGGGACTCCAACAACAGTGTCCAACCAGGTCTCGCCCAGGCTCTGGGCATGCTAGTGTGTGATGCTATCTTCGTTATAGTTGATGTTATTTTGAGTCTATAACGCAGGGCTCACACTGTGGACAGGGCTGAGTGCCAAACTTCAACCAGCTCTCCGTCAACATAAAGGAGCGTAGCTAATGCTATAGCTAATGCTATATCAACGAAACCAACAATACCCCAACGTCACAAACCGACCCCCACCCCATCCCAAGGCTTAACTTAAAAAATAATAAAAAATACAATTTGATAAAACAAAGTGTGAGAAATGCACTTTGAGAGCGAAGGAGAAGATTACAGTTGAGCCAGTGAAATAATCCACTGAAAGAGAAAGTTCCAGACTAGTACCTTTGACCCGGTAAAATGATCACTAAACCCCTCTCTCGATCACATGCAAACACAACAAACACACACACAGCTACACACAGATGAGGACGCCGTCCGCAGCGGGGGATTGTTGGGCCGATGAAGGGCGTGGGATTTTCAGACAGAAATAAAACAATTTGAAAGAAGGAAAAAATCTCCCATGAGTCTTTGGGTTTCAGTTGAATTAATCCTCCAAGGAGGCCATTGGTACCATGGAAACCATCACACCAGATTTGTGTGACCCATCATGCAGTCATCCTTGATGATGTCCCCAGCGAACCCGCTCTTCCTCCTCCACATCATCATCATCATCAAGTAGGATATAAAAAAAAGGAGGTGGAGAAAAAAATAGAACGCTGTTGATTTGTGGGAGTTGCTTGGAGACACTGATTGTGCCCTAGCAACAGTGGAACGGGGGGGTCAACATGGGGTTCAAAGGTCACAGAGCCAAGGGGCTGATGGTGACACACCCTACCCCGCCCCACCCTAAGAAAAGAGAGGAGGAGAGTGGGAGATGGATGGAGAGATGGATTGTTGGAAGAGTGCAAGGCTAGGCTAGCTGGCTGGCTAGCTAGTTAGCGGTTGGCCTTGGCCGCCTCCTTGGCAGCCAGGATGAGGGGGGTCAGGCTGGACAACGGCTTGGCCTCCTTCAGGAACCGATGCTGGGAGAGAGACACACACACAGAGTCAGAGAGAGACAGAGAGAGAGAGAGAGAGAGAGTGATAGACTCAGATTCAGCAACATCACAAAATCCGAATTGCCCAAGAAACGCTTCTGAAGACGTTTAATTAAATATTCCTGCGTTCATTTGCTGCTTCAGATATTATGATGCAATTTGTAAGAGCCTTGAAAAGTAGGCGCCTCCTTCCCTCCGGCTGCGGGCCAGCTATACTGTGTCCACTCCCAGCGGCTCCTTATGTAATCTATTGATAAACTCCATTATTATCCCACGAAAACACAGAGACCTTCAATGTAATGACCTCCAGAGCTACTCCCTACTGCCGCTCCCACTCACTCCATCTTCCCCTCGCTCACTCTAATGTAACAGGAGGAACGGGCCTCCCACGTGAGTCCCCTTAGTACAGCTTTACAGTGATTTCACCGCTCTCTCTCCCCCCCCATCCGCTCACACACTGAGTCAGTCTCATTATGCACAGTGAGGCACCTCCGCCGTCTTTCAAGTACAGAGAGCAGAACTGAGACACACGCGTGAATACAAACCCACAGCCCAACATCGACAACTGCTCACACAAGAAACGCACACACACACACAGACACACACCTATACACAGACACACACCTACACGTAGACACACACACACACACACACCTATATGCAAACGCACACACACACACACACACACAACTATACACAGACACACACCTATACATATACACACACACACACACACACACACACACCAATACATACACACACCTATACACAGACACACACCAATACATACACACGCACACACACCTATACATATATATATACATGCGCACACACACACACACAGACACACACCTATACACAGACACACACCTATACATATACATATACACACACACACCTATACATTTACGCGCAGACACACACACACACACACACATACACACACCAATACAAACACACACACACACACACCTATACAGATATATATACACACGCACACACACAAACACACACACAGGCGCTGGGCAGTACCTGCAGCAGCTCCTTGGCCGAGCCCCTCTTCTCCACGTCCATCTCCAGGCAGCGGTTCAGGAAGTCCCGGAACACGGAGGACAGCTTCTCAGGGTTCTGCAGCTCAGGGGTCCCGTTGGTGGCGATGAGGTACAGCGCCTGGACGCACGCACGGACACACACACACACACACACACCGACACACAAACATGGAGAAACACACACGCATAGAGACACAGACAGACACACACACATACCGACACACAAACATGAAGAAACACACACGCACACACACACATACCGACACACAAACATGGAGAAACACACACACACACACACACACACATACACAAACACACACACAGACAAACACAAACAAACATCCACACAAACATGCAGAAACACATACAAAGACACGTATATAGACACACACACACACAGACACACACACAAACACTGTTTAAATGCTGCACTGCTTTAGTACCCATCATCTTGACTGTAGAGGCAATTGTGTGGAGATTGAAATTATGGGAAGGCAGTGAGACACAAAGCAAATGGAGCTTTTCAATACAGTTAACTGCCAAGTCATTTGGCTTTTGTTAGGAATGAGACAAAACCACTTGTTTTCTATTTTAATAAATTAAAAACGTATAGGGAGCTGGCATAAATATATGGCCTGTCAAACCCTTTGAGGCTGTCACTGTGATTAAGGGCTGTACAGATACAATTGAATTGAATTTAAGTGAGTTCCCAGGCCAATTCCTTTTCTTTTGTGACATTATTATCAAAATGACATGGTTGATGTTGCCATCCTGAAAAACAACAAAGTAGAATACTAATGACTTTATTCTCGCGTCCTCTATGGACAAAATGTCCTTAAAAGTTAAAATCTCTGTTAAAAAATAAACAGCGAAGACACAGCCCGGCCTAGTGGTCAAATGACACATCTACAGCTTACTTCTTGCAGCTGGAAGTCACTGTATATAAATGCATCTATCTTTTATTTGAATTTGTAGTTTTAATCTCTAGTTAGTTTTAATCAATTTTATTATTATTCTTTCTACTTTCTTTTCTTTACACTTTCCCCTTAATCTCCCATCTGGGATTAACAAAGAAAATATTTTAGCTTGTCTAATACATTCTCTTTGTCTCTCCACACACACACACACACACACACACACACACACACACACACACACACACACACTCACCCTGAGGGGGTTCTCGTTGAGGTAGGGCGGCTCCCCCTCCACCATCTCGATGGCCATGATGCCCAGGGACCAGATGTCCACCTTGGGCCCGTAGGCCTTGCGGGTCACCACCTCCGGGGCCATCCAGTACGGCGTGCCCACCATGGTGCTACGCTTGCTCTGCTCAGGGGTGATCTGGGCGCAGAAGCCAAAGTCAGCTGCAATGGAGAAAGAGAGAGGGAGAGAGAGAGAGAGAGAGAGAGAGAGGGGGAGGGAGGAAGCAAGAGAGAGAGCAACAGGGAGAGGGAGAGTGAGAGGGGGAGAGAGAGAGTGAGAGTGAGAGGGAGTGGGGGAGAGAGAGAGAGGGAGAGCGAGAGGGAGCAAAAGGGAGAGGGAGAGAGAGAGGGAGAGAGAGAGGGAGCAAGAGGGAGAGGGAGAGAGAGAGGGAGCAAGAGGGAGAGGGAGAGGGAGCAACAGGGAGAGGTGGAGAGCAAGAGGGAGAGAGAAACATGGGTCAGATTTTATAGGTCAGGTGCATGCTGGAGCAAGGCATTAACACTGTCAGGGTTTTGGGTTTGATTACTTTACTAGGGGCGAACTGTTAATTGGACTAGGTGCAGGAATCGTTTCAAAAGACAACAAGGTATACATGCTAATGATGTCTTTGTATGGCATTTTCTGCTTTGGACACGTTGTACTCTTTCAACCATATCCTTCAGAAGGGCACAGCACCACTTACTGTTCATACAATAGAACTACAACCTATTCCTCAACCCAGAAAATGAGAGCGCTTTACAGCCAGGGACGTTTGCAAATAAAAGGAGTAATCGGCACAGTTAATTTATACTGCTTTTTCACTACATTTTCATTGGTCAAACAAACGTCCTACAGTTTGCCATAGTGACAAAGGAAGTTAATCAGAAGTGTATCGTTGACTGACTGAGTTTGACGGATCCATCCATGCCCAGCAGGATGTTGTCGCTCTTGATGTCACGGTGGATGACCTGGTTAAAGTGGAGGAACTCCAGCGCCTGCAGACACTGTGGAGGCAGACAGACAGACGGACGGAGACATAGAAGGATAGAGGGAGAGGGTGAGCCCGAGACGATGGGTCGAGGGTATTTTCAAATATTCAATTCATCACAATTCCACTTCACAATGTGCCAGCACCTGAAAACTACGTAGGCACATTGAAGCCATCACCCTTAAGAGAGTGTGTCAAGTTCTGGGTCGATAGCTCCAAACATGAGGTGGAAGTTGCAGTGTCAATAATACTGATACTGTTAAATAAATGCTAAGCTAAGCACTAGTGCTCCAAATCGCATAATAAACTGCATTTTCATTCGGACAGTGACTCGGATTCACTCCGAATCGATTGGGGACACATATCTCATTGCCCCCTACTGACGTGTCACTGCGGATTGTAGGAGAAGGGTGGTCACTGGGGTAGGGTGGTGCATGTGGGTGTGAATACCTTTTGCGTCTGCTAGCAGTCCTAGGTTTTATTACAATTACACACAAAGATGATCCTACCTCTCTGCATACTGCGGCGATCTGTGCCTCGTCCATGCAGGTTTCCGTGACGACGTCAGTCAGCGAACCTCCTGCCAGGTATTCCATCACCACCCACAGCTCATCTCCAACAAGGTAACTATGGCAACACACACACACACAAACAAAAACCGACACACACAATGTCACAGATGATAGAGAAAAGTCTATCCATATTGTAAATCCTGTCACACTTGATTGATTTCTTGCTACTATTGTGATGAGAATGTTTGCAGTGAAACCTCAATGACGCACTATGTGTGGTCGTGCATGTGGATGTGATGTGTGTGTGTGGTTGTGTGTGTGTGTGTGTGTGTCTATTACCTGTCCAGGTAGTTAACAATGTTGGGGTTCTTGTTTTCCCTCATGACCAGAATCTCGTTTATGATCAGCTCCTTCTTAGGCTGCTGCTGAAGGTTCATCTGCTTGATGGCCACCTAGGAGAAAGACATATGAAGACAGAGAGAGACATGGAGAGAGTGAGAAGGAAACAGAGACAGAGAGAGACAGAGAGAGGCAGAGACAGAGGGAGAGAGAGAGAGAGAGACACATGGAGACAGAGTGAGTGAGTGAGAGAGAGAGAGAGAGAGAGAGAGAGAGAGAGAGAGAGAGACACTTGGAGACAGAGTGAGTGAGTGAGTGAGTGAGTGAGTGAGTGAGTGAGAGAGAGAGAGAGAGACAGAGAGAGAGAGCGAGAGAGAGAGAGAGAGAGAGAGCTGGATATGAGTTATCGACTAGGGGTATACAAACAAAAAAATGTTTGTATACCCCTAGTCTGTCCGTCCTACAAAGTACATCTGTAGGACGGACAGACAGGAGTCGCTGACAGAAAGACGGACTGAGTCAGGAGGAGGATCTACCTCCTGTCCAGTAGCGATGTCTATGGCTGTATAGACGGTTCCGGAAGCCCTGAGAACACACAGGAGCAGGGGAACAGTCAACAGCCGGTACCAGCAGGGGCTCCAAAACCAACTCCCTATAAACACTGGCTTCAAAGTGAGAATCAATCCCTTTGGTTTTGGTATAATATTGCGTATATATATAATACCATATCGTTGTGATTTATGCTAATTAACCATGCATGTTATATACATATTACATACATCTATATGCACATATATATAACGAAGATGATGAAAGGTATATTTAGAACAAGGATGCCCAGGGAACCCAGAAGGTCTTACCCCTGTCCGATCTTCTCAAAGCGGCTGTACTTCTTCTTAGGGTCCCCTACACTCACAATGCTTCCTGAGGGAGAGAGAAAAAGGCAAAAAGAGAGAGAGGGAGAGAGAGAGAATGTGGGAGAATACAAATTTAATGACCCATGGAGATAGAATAGTGAGTTATAGGGGAAGAGAGAGAAATTGCGTAAGGATGAATAGAACATGAAGGAACAACAACAAAACAAATGTTCACATGGAAAGTTCTAGAGAAAGACGTCAAGTATTCTTACATTTTTGCCAATTAATATCTGAGTGCAGAATTAGAATGAATAGAACCCATGATATCTATTCATTCTCATTCCTTTTGAAAACAAAATCAAGACAGAAATCAAACAAAACACAGATGAGATGACAGCATGGGAAAGGTTACAAGAGAGATGATGCACCTTTGAAAAACCTATGACTGAAATGTTACAAAACCAAACGGGATTAAGGAAAGGAATCCAAAAACAAGGAATGAAAAAGAAAGAGACAAAGAACGAAATGAGACAAATGAAAGAAAGAAAAGAATGAAAACACGAAAGAAGAAAGAAAGAAAGAAAGAAAGAAAGAAAGAAAGAAAGAAAGAAAGAAAGAAAGAAAGTGTGTGTAGTAGTTGTGTTGTCGGAGCATCAGAGGACACAGGAGTGGAAGTTGAGGACAAACAGCTTAGAGGTACTCTGTGTCTCTCAGGGACACCAAATAACTGCAGGAGATTGAAGGTGGCAAA
>NC_136936.1:6880819-6918319 GCF_949987615.1 Pollachius pollachius | reverse complement strand
CGCATAAATTGCCGATTTCCGCGCAAAATATGCGGGGCTTGCATGATTTCATATCCCCGCATTTTCGCTGCAAAAAAGTCACATATATTTTAGCAGAAAGTTGAAAAATGTGGCGTTTACTTCATACAAGAGCAGCCATTTCCCCCTGTTGCCATGGGAACGTTATGAAGTGACGTAATTAAAAAGCTGCATTTTTCGCAAGTTCCCGCATTTTTCCGCATGTTCCCGCAATTTTTGCAAGTCCCCGCAATTTCATCGCATAAAATTGCATAAATATTCCGAATATTTCATCGCATTTTTTAAGAAAACGTGCAGCCGTGCCTAGTGCGGTTGAGGGAAGGCTATGAATAAAGTACTAGGAGCACAGAATCCTACAGAGGGATCACTGACAGCCCTGGTCCTTATTAAGAGTGGTGGGACGATGCCTCGGCCGATGGTGAGCTCTACCAGGGCCTCACCAGGCTGGGTTTCTGCAGATACCCTAGAACTGGGTCAAAGTCCCCCGTCTTTCCCTTCATCTTTCTGCTCATCTGAGTTCATCACGCACTCTTCTGTTTATCCCTCTGTCCCTCCACCCATCCCCTAGTACTACTCATGCATCCACCCATCGCTGGCCCACATTCTGTGAGTGTGCGGTGAGCATGTTTGTGCATTTCAATGCAAGCCTAAGACTAAAGACCCAGACGTGAACTCACAGCGGACCAACCAAAACACAAAGATTGAGTTACATGGTTAGCTCATGTAGAGCAATGCCTGAAGATGACATACTACTCTGGTTCCTGTTGGGTAACAGAACCCAATGACTCGCTCACACAACAATGAAAAATAACAAGCTTTTCTTGTGTAGTGTGCATGTACACACATAAATGCAGGGACACAATTGTGTGTTGTGTGTGTTGCACTGGGAAATATACCAAAGGCAGATCATATAATCAGTGGAAAAACCAACGCGCGCACACACACACACACACACACACACATAAACTCACGGTGAATTCTCCAGTGACGGCATCAAAGCCAACGTGGATGGTGTGCTCAAAATCAGACGGGAGAGAGATCTCTGGGCGCTCCTTCTTCTTGTTAGCTGAGAGAGAGAGAGAGAGAGAGAGAGAGAGAGAGAGAGAGAGAGAGAGAGAGAGAGAGAGAGAGAGAGAGAGAGAGAGGAGGAAAGAGAGAGAGAGAGAGAGAAAGTGAAAGACAGAGATAGGTAGAGAGAGAGGGGAGAGAGAGGGACAGATAAAAAATAGGGCCGAGATTACAATTTGGATTGGCATCACAAGGTTACTCTGCAACCAAAAGGGCCTCAGATTGAAGACCTGGAACTCCCCCCCCCCTCCCCGCATCGCCCCACTCCCAAAACCCACCCACCAACCCCTCCCCACCAAATCCAATAAACCACTGCATGCTCCCACACAACCAAACCATTACATAAAGCATCATCAAATATCGAGATATTATCCACCAGGCAGTGAAAAGGCACTTGAGCTTAGCTCTCTGCTTTGCTTATGCTCATACAACTGTTTCTACACACATAAAACCACCCTGCCCCTGTACCCATTTGATTTAGCAATGTTTAACTGGGATCATCGTGTGTCCCAGCAAGAGGTGATGAGGCCTTTGCATTTGTTTCAGTCTGGGGTCAACGCCAGCCCGCAGCTGCTCAAGGTCAGAGGTCAGGCTCCGTTAGCTTGTTAATGGCCACCAAGGGGCAGCTAACAGGAATGTAATTAACACCAGCCGTGAGGGCCGCATGCTGGTGCGGCAGGAAGCCTCTCGACAGGTGTGTGTGTGTGTGTGTGTGTGTGTGTGTGTGTGTGTGTGTGTGTGTGTGTGTGTGTGTGTGTGTGTGTGTGTGTGTGTGTGTGTGTGTGTGTGTGTTTGTGTGTGTCACATGAACACCTGTTTCAAAGCAGCTTGTTTGTTTTTTTTAAAAAGGAGGAGAACAGCGCAGGCTCTCTGTGCGTTTCACCTCACTGCAGAGACCAGGAGACGGAAAAGGTCAATTTGATCCGTCAGCGGAAAAACATGAGAAACATGAAAGGTCAATCCCTTTCATGAGACCGGGGAAGAGTACATTGGTTAAAAACAGTGAACAAAAGAAAGGAAACAGTGCAGCAAAATGCATGTGTACTGAAAGAACAAATCGGATACAAAAGCATAAAGAGGAATTAAGAACACAGGAATAAAAAAATCTATTGATGTAATTATGCGTAAAGCACAGAGGGCTGACTGCGCTAAGACAAGGCGTTAACTAGGCGTGGACAGCGGTTAAGTCTGTAATGCGGAGGTGATTACACGGGGGGATAACGAGGCCTCGTTTGCCTGTGCACAGGACTGACACAATGAGGCTAGTACCTAGCGCCCTGACGCCGTTAGCATTATTCACTCTACACGCTGGGGAGAGGCTAGCTAGCCATGCTGCTGCCCCATGCTTCATGGTGGCTAATTAGCTCTAACAAGCTTAGAACCAGACAGGAGCTTTTGCGGTCACATCAAGTGATACATTCCTCGTCTACTGTATCGGTTCTATTCTACACCACTCAACACTCTCTGCCGCTCACACTGGTTAAGGATGTTTCTGATGACTTCTACATTTATTTTGGCACGGCAACTTTGAGGTCACAAGTTGGGTGTTTTCATACTACTGCAGAATCTTGCTATTGGCAGCCTTTTGCAACTCGCTGTAACGTAGCCAGCAGTGTTGAATTTCCTAGCGCCCTCGAGTGTCCTTGAGCAAGGCAATGAACCGATCCAGGTGTGGAGAGACCTTGTGAGGTATAGCACACCTAGATTATGTCTGCATTTACATTTACATTTAGGGCATTTAGCAGACGCTTTTATCCAAAGCGACTTACAATAAGTGCATTTGTTACAATAAGTACATTTGTCATAAGAAGTGAAACAATATATCGCTGTCGGTACAGTAAAGATGTTCATAGAACCAAGTGCAAGTATTACAATCGCTAGGCTAACCCATTCCCCATGTAAAGCAAAGATAGCAGCTACTGTAGATGCTACACAATAAAGTACCTTGAATAAGTACAATTTACAAGTGCCAGGACGTACAACATTCAATGGTGGCTGTGCATTGGTTTCTATGCAGAGTCGAGGTGAACTCTGAACAGGTGAGTTTTGAGTCTTTTGCGGAAGCTGGTGAGCGACTCTGCGATCCTGACATCGGTAGGGAGCTTGTTCCACCACTGAGTGTCTGCCAACATGATCTGCCCCTTATGTTACTGCACAGGCCCAAGGAACATGAATGGTCGGGATCCACTCTCACACACGTGGGACTCACTTCCCCCCCCGTGCCACCAGGTGGAGATCCGAGGGCAGAGCAAAGATAAAGTAGACCTCACTGGTCACAGCTGGTCAGTTATAACCAGCTTTCTCTTTCGTTGTTTAACCGTGAAACACGAGATAGGATGTGTTGGCAGTGTATCGTGCATCGCTGGAAGCCAAACCTCTTCATTTGAATTATTAACTGATATTTTGACAGGGTTTTAAAAGAAGGGAAGATGAAGTATACATCGATACCCCAGCGATGTAACAAGACCTAGTAAACTATGCTCCACTAGAGCGATGTACACAGTGGGGAATACATGCCAGCAAACTGAGCAAGCTAGTTAAACCTGCTCTAACTAACCCCTGGCGATCATTTCAACAGCATTTATTCAGAGATACAAAGAAATATCTGAATTAATTTAGTTTGGGGCGATTCGTTTTTTTCATCCTTTTCTCTCATCTTTCCATAATCATTTTGGACAATAATGAATACTATTCCGTATTTCAGCAGACCCTTTATCCAGACATGAGGGAGTAGGGTGGACTTTGAGGATCGAACCCACAAACTCTCGGGTCGGAGTCACATAACCATTACGGCATCCTGACCTCCTAACTGAATTGTAACTTCACTGCAGGGCTGAAGTGCTGACTGTCGTGAGAAAGTGATACAGTGCAGGTTGACAGTATGCTAAGTACTGAGAGTGTGTGTTTGTGTGTGTGCGCGTGTGCGTGTGTGTGCATGGTGCAAAGATAATGTGAAGGCCAAGCACTTACTCTTGTCTCCTCCTCCTGTGAGTATTGACCTGATGGATCGATCCTTCTTCTTCTTGTCCTCTGGGTTGGGGGGGAGGGGCTTAGAGCCGTGGTTCAAGGGGGCGGGGTCCTTGCTGCTGGAGCCAATCATGGTGCTGGTGTTCCTCATGGGCGGAGCTGGGGGCTTGTCTTCGACCTCCCCATTATCAGACATCTTCAGCTAGGCTGCAGACGGCTGCTTCTGCAACGACAAAACACCAATCCAATACACCGATTAGGGAAAAAGGGGTGAGCATTGCAAAAACTGACCAATCACAGACAAGAGTGTGGCAAATGGACCAATAAGAACAGGATTTGAACTTGAGTGACAGTTGGTGGCTCAGATCAAAAACAACAAGCAGAAATGAACACTTAAAAAAAATAGAAAAACAGAGAACTAAATGAAAGACAAAGATGGAAGGCTGATTAAGGACGAGGAGGCAGGGAACGTGGATGAAGGGAAGAGGGCCCTTTTGTTTTGCTGGTAAGTGGGTAATGGCACCCCAGCGTCCAGCTGTAAATACCCATGATTACAGCAGGCTATTTGTCAGTTGTGGCAGCCTAAGTATAAGTGGTCAATACGATGTAGGCGTCATCTAAACTGTCATTCCTGATCGCGGTGTGTAGACGTGTGTGCGTTTGTGAGAGCATCGTGCGTGGTGTCGTCACCGCACGTGTACAGAGAGAGCGGTTAACATGTGTGTGTGTTCCAGCCTGTGCACATCTGCGTCTGTGTGCCTGTGTCAGTGTGTGTGTGTGTGTGCATGTGGCCAAGTGACCCAGCCCTAAATGCTGTGACAAGGAAAAAAGTGCATATATTCCTGCTCCCACAAGGCTAGGACTGCCATACACACACACACACACACACACACACACACACACACACAAACACGCTTTAGGCACCAAGAATTTCCATTAGAAGTAATAATGGAAATCCTATTACAAACAATTAAAAAACGTTTTATGTGTATATTGTGTGTGTGTAAATGCTCTACATGTTGTACTTGTCTTGGAGGCATTCAGATATATGAACACAGTATACATCCACACAGCTTAGAAGGCACATACCATGAGCTAACCTGCTCAGACCTCTGCCTCACTGGGCATGGGTGTCCCATAGGGAGACTATTCAGGTCACTTTTACTCAGTTAAACAAACATACACACTCTATTTAACACGCACGCACGCACACACACACACACACTAGCCCGCACACACCGACACACAGACCGACCGACCAACACACACACATGCACACATACAAACACAAACACACACATGGCATAATAGCCATCTGTTCTATTTCCAGAGTACTTTAAAGAAAAGTAGGACTGTCATTTAAATAGTAACAACAACCTCTACATTACAGGCTTCTAAATGACAACTATTTACGTATACACAGTGTGCTTCACCCAAGGATCCACTGCCACCAAAACTGTGGGCAAAACGATGTCTGTCCACCAGACAATATATTCTGGATCATATGGACTCGGAAACGGGCTGACATAAGAAATAATACAATTCGTGACTATCTTCAACCATGTATAAAAACTAAAACGGTTTAACACCCACGCATGTCACAGAGTCTAGACAGAGCTTCCGCAGAGTCTAAAGTAAAACGGCTAAAACAAACCTTACCTTAGCAGCGTCTGCCCTCCATAAGCTCGGCTTAAAGTTGTCCTCAACACTTACTATCTCTACTAACCCCGCGTGCGCCTCTGGGTCAGAGCAAGCCAGGGTGGCAGTCCTGAGTGAGTGAGTCGTGTGATGTGTGTTTGTGAGTGTGGTAGTGGGGGGCAGTGCTACCCAGGCAGCGGCTGTGTGTGAACTAAGCTCTGCACGCCGAGTGGCCTTTTGAATGGCCGGGGCTGTAGACGTGGT
This sequence comes from Pollachius pollachius, assembly GCF_949987615.1. Lineage (NCBI taxonomy): Eukaryota > Metazoa > Chordata > Actinopteri > Gadiformes > Gadidae > Pollachius > Pollachius pollachius. Next base: position 6,912,364 of record NC_136936.1, on the reverse strand, counting down.
GATGTCACAGCGTGATGTCACAGGCGGGTCACAGCAGGAAGTGGTGCCCCAGAGAGACACATGCAGGCCCATGATGAATGGAGATACCAGACCTTTACGTACACAAGGATGCGTGTGTGTGATGTTTGGCGTACAATGACGGCTTTGTCCGAGATTTTCTCTCGCTCCACACACAGTTACAATGAAATTATGTTTGAGAACCAAACACAATGAGCCACAAGTGAACACACACACACACACACACACACACACATACACACACACACACACACGTGAACAAACACAGACAGATGTGCACATGTACAGTAGGTATGAAATACTACATCTAAAGATATTATTAAAAACAGGAGCAAAGGCTTTTTTAGATTGGAGTTATATATAAGTTGAAGAACAGCTAATTCCCACGCGCACACACACACACACACACACACACACAAACAGACACACACACACACACACACACAGCTGAGTTGACAAAAAAGCAGCTGGTCTCAAGGTGTTTTAAAAGAGACACACACACACACACACACACACACACACACACACACACACACACACACACCAACAATCAGTGTAAACAACAAATTGTCTTTGTGAAGGGAGGGGTATCAAACACCAGCTCACATCCTCCTCACACCCCTGTGTGCGTGGGGGAGGGGGGGAGGGGGACACACACACACACACCCCCACATGTCTCCAGACCCTCAAACACACACACAAACATGCAGACAGCCTCTTTAGAAACACAAATACATATACTATAACTCTGTCCATATCCAACTCCATATCCAAACGGTAATGTAACCCCAACCCAGCAAAGTAAGTTAAGAAATAGTTTCCTAAGTTTGGAAAACAATATTTTCATTATCTTTCAAGCCAAGTGAAGGTTTGTGGTTCCTATACCGATACCCTCAAGCCAACACACACACACACACACACACACACACACACACACACAGGGAGGTAATATTGGGGTCTCATATTTCAAACTCTGCTGTCAGTTTTGGCAGCAGCCTGTTATTAAACAAACCCCCCCACCCACAGCCAGCTGACCATACAGACAAACACACACACACACACACACACACACACACACACACACACACACACACACACACACACACACACACACACACACACACACAAACACACACACACACTCCGGTTTTCCTCCTCAAACAGAAACAGGCACAGAAACATTTTCCCCAAATGATTTGTGTTGTGAGTTTGAATCCCGGACTGGGGTTCCCCGTCCTGGAACATTGATCTGCTCAGCAGTCTTGAGGTGCGATCACATGAGAAGCTTTAAACGCTTTAAACCCCTCCACTCCATTGTTTTCCAATGGGGGAAGTTCCCAGGCAGCACGACATCACATGCCAGCGGATTTGGTTTGTTAGAACGAGAACACGAGGACCGATCTAGCGACGCGCACGCTGTCTCAACGACCCGCCAGTGAACGCACCTTTACTGCTGCATCACAGGGGGACATAGTCTGGAGAACAGACAGAGACACACACACTAACCCACAGACACAGCCTTTGTCTAAATGCGCCGCCCCCGGTATCTGTGTCGAAGACAAACTCACCACATCAGAAGGCGAGACATATGAGTCAACACACACACACACAAACACACAAGCACACAAAAGATCAATGTTCGAATTAACACCAAGGATAGAAAACGACATTGGATACACTATGGCAGTTGTTGTGCATCCCCCCACACAAACCCCCCACCACACAGACCCCCAAGGGTACCCTGGTTCAGAACCCCTCATCGATCTCCTTCTCGTCAGCATTTAGCCACACGCTCGCTCAAACTCACTCGCATAACTCACTCGGTCACTCAGTCCCTCACCCTAACCCTAACTCACTCTCTCACTCAGTCCCTTACCCTAACCCTAACTCACCCTCTCACTCAGTCCCTCACCCTAACCCTAACTCACTCGCTCACTCAGTCCCTCCCCCTAACTCACTCGCTCACTCAGTCCCTCGCCCTAACTCACTCGCTCACTCAGTCCCTCGCCCTAACTCACTCGCTCACTCAGTCCCTCGCCCTAACTCACTCTTTCACTCAGTCCCTCGCCCTAACTCACTCCCTCTCTCAGTCCCTAACCCTAACTCACTCGCTCTCTCAGTCCCTTGCTCTAACTCACTCTCTCACTCAGTCCCTCGCCCTAACTCACTCGCTCTCTCAGTCCCTAGCCCTAACTCACTCTCTCACTCAGTCCCTTACCCTAACCCTAACTCACTCGCTCTCTCAGTCCCTCACCCTAACTCACTCTCTCACTCAGTCCCTCACCCTAACCCTAACTCACTCGCTCTCTCAGTCCCTAACCCTAACTCACTCTCTCTCTCAGTCCCTTACCCTAACCCTAACTCACTCGCTCTCTCAGTCCCTAACCCTAACTCACTCTCTCACTCAGTCCCTAACCCTAACCTCTGCCTTCCTTCCTCCCCACAGCTGTGAGTCATGCCCCGGTGGTTTCTCTCCCTCGCGCTGCAGCTGGGGCTCTGCACTCTGGCGGTGTCTGAAGGTCTGTAATCAACCATAGGAGGGGAGGAACCTGAGCCTTGACACAGCGTCTTGTCTTCAGAGGCCCCAGACAGGAGGCACGGGCCTGCAGCCCGGCTCTGGGACATGCTTTCTCCATCTCTCACTCGACATGCACTTGGTGGATTGGTTGCTACGGTCATTGCCTTCTGATTGGCCGACAGGGGTCGAGGGGGGCGGGTGAGGGGATGCAGGTACACTAGGGCTGTAACTAGTGGGGATTTTCATCGTTAGATAGAACATTTCATTGTCCTGAAATATTTTGAAGCTTTATCCAGAATGTCGATGGATGGAGAACCCAAAGTGATCTGTTGGCCCGAGACCTGACAGGAAGTCACAGGATTCGGGGCCCAGGATAAGCCAATCACTGGAGCCGCCCTCTCCCACAGCAGGGGGGCTCACTGTGGACAGTTTGTGGTTTAGAACGGGACTACGGAGAGGGGCACCACTCAGAGGAGTGTGTGTGTGTGTGTGTGTGTGTGTGTGTGTGTGTGTGTGTGTGTGTGTGTGTGTGTGCGCGTCTGTGTGTGCGCCAAATCTCCGGAGGACCTGGGGTGTTCCCTGCTGTTCTATTATGCAATGTCCGGGTTGCCACGGTGATTTATCCTACCGCTCTCCTCCCAAAATAAGAGCGTGGCTACACCAACGTGCACACACAATAAAAGCCCCGACTCGTGCAGAGATGAGCCGACTCGGGCCTTGGGAAACAGAGTTTGTGTTTCGGGCGTTTCTACACAACGCCTGTCGGAATGGAGGTCCCCAATCGGGTCGATTCGCCGTTGACCATTTCAAGATGGCGGTACGCACAAAGCCAAACGTCGACGGTCGCTCGGTCCGTGGTAGTTATTACCTCCCTCCAGATGGTAGTACTCTGTGTGCGATCACCTTAGTGATAAACACACACCACATTGAACCCAGGGGAATACCTGTTAAATGCTTCCTATTATGGTCGGTAGTGAATACAAAATCCCTCTTTTTTTTTTTCTCTCTCTCGCTTCCAGACTGCCATATTTTTGCCTTCCTCTGCAATCCACCATCCTTTCTTTTGATCTCTCGTTTCTCTCTCTTTAACACATTCTCATACTCTCCTGCAGTTTTCCAACACGATAAAACAGCACAATATTATGCTTCACAAACACGTTATATATATTTATATACCCACCATAAGTGCACACAGAAAACTGACGGATAAAAACACACACTGGTCTAAACACACACACACACACACACACACACACACGCACACACACACACACACACAGTCTCTCGCTGCGCTCTTCCTGGAAACGCGGCGTCGCCACGGTTACGGGAACAGAGCGCATCCTACCCAGTTAGCATGCATACATACATACATTAACGCTCCCGGTCACACATGACCTGACTAGAAGCACACACACACACATTCCACCTCGGCATTATTATTTTACTGCTTTCACGCACACGGGCACACACACATTGTGTGTTGGTTGTGTATCCAGACGGAGCAGGGGTGGGTGAGGGGGGGGCTCTCTGTGTCTGGGCTTGGACTGGGTACAGCCCCTCCCTCTGCACGTGGAGCTACTGGTTCACCACAGTCAGCACATATCAAACAGCATGGCCGCCGAGCACTCCAGACAGAGAGAGAGAGACAGAGAGCGAGAGAGCGAGAGAGAGAGCGAGAGAGCAAGAGAGAGAGCCTGAGAGCGAGAGAGAGAGAGAGGCATTGAGAGCCCTCTCTATGTCTCCCTTTCTCTAAGGATCAAGGTAAAGAAACACATTGTGAGAAGGCGAAGGCAACAGAGAAAGACGGCAGACTTCTTGGGGTTAGAGTCTAATATCACGTTGCCACGGTGATCAGACGGCCCTTGGGCAAAGACTTCAACTGTATATTTTAACATATTTTACACACACACACACACACACACACACACACATTCATGTGTAGAATATCTTAGAAAATTTAAAGGAAAAGAGACAAAGTGCATTCTTTGCAATTTCAATAAAAGCACCCCCCCCCCCCACTAAAGTGCACACACACGCACACAGACACACACTCTCTCCTATTTCCTAGACAGTCTGAATGAGAGAGTCAGAGAAAAGAGAGACAGAGACAGATGGTGATAAAGTGGCCGGCAGGGCCAAACATAACAGTAATGACAGCTGTAAAGAGAGAGAGGCGAGGGCGAGCCAGGGAGAGAGGGGGGAGAGAGAGGGAGAGAGGCAGAGAGACAGAGAGGTAGAACGGGAGTGAGAGAGCGAGAGGGAAACGCACCTGCTGTAGGGTGGGATGGAGGGATGATGCAGAGGGAGGGAGGGGGGGCAGGAGGGGGAGGGAGGGAGGGGGGGCTGATTGTTAATTCAGCATGAAAGAAGGGCAGGCCACGCCCTAATGGAGTGGGGAGGATGAAGGGGGAGCAAAACGAAAATACAACTCAGACAAAGAGGGAAAACAGGGAGAGACAGAAGAATGATGCTCCAGACCTAAAACACACATTTTTGTTAGCGCACACCCACTCAGTGGCCTGTCCGGTTGAATCCATGTAACAAGAGTTATATTTTACATCTTGCATGTATTCGTTAAAATTAGCACGATACAACCCATTCCTAGCGTGGATGTGGGGGACTTGTTCATCTCGATGGGGAAACCGCAGTGAGTTTCTAAAAGAAAATACGGCTATTATATCCAATATATATTAATAAGGCTTACCTCTTATATAAGAGCGGCTAGATGTGCTGTGTTAATAGCAAATACATCAGCGGTTGTAGAACTGTCCACTGAGTGACATTGTAATTGAAATCCTCCACTCAGCCACTAGAATGTAAATAAAGCAAAAAACATGTATGCTATTAGCAAGCCATCAGTCTCAAGCACAACGATTAAGCATTCAAGCGTGTCATTGATCACGCATGACAGTGGGGGAAAGGGCGGCAGAACCGGGAACACTCGTGTGCTCATGCACGTGAGAAACATAAAGATGACAAACGCAAGCTGAGTAGGAACTAATGACACACACACACACAGGCGGGCATCGTCCATCCAGCCATCTGCCTAGCCCCAAGGGGTTAGCCGAGGTTGAAGTGTGTGTGTGTGTGTGTGTGTGTGTGTGTGTGTGTGTGTGTGTGTGTGTGTGTGTGTGTGTGTGTGTGTGTGTGTGTGTGTGTGTGTGTGTGTGTGTGTGTGTGTGTGTGTTCAGGGAATGTACGTTCCTTAAAATAACATACATAATCAATTTGGTACGCCCCCCCATGAGATTATTTAAACAATGTCTTGCTTCGTGTTGATCTCTCTCTCTCTCTCTCTCTCTCTCTCTCTCTCTCTCAGGGTGTGGTGTGATGTCATCAGTAATGGACTTTGACAGCGCATGGGGGAACACATGGCTCACGAGCCAAAGATAGGAGCAACGCTGTTCGACTTAAATGCTTTATGCTGTGACTACTCCCGCACACAACCACAGATGCACACACACACACACACACAAACACACACACACACTATCACATGTGTTAATATACACCCTACTACTGAATTAATAGGAACATGTCACCTAGTATACTGAAACCTTTTCCTGTGATGACTACACACACATACACACAATGCACACCTAATCAATTGACAATCAAGGACATGAAAAGAGGATTACAGAGACCTCCAGCTGAGAGACTCCATGTTGAATGTCTCAGAAACACACACACACACACACACCGCATGGACAAAGTCAAAGCCAACACACACCCATTACATGTACACAAACACACGTACACTTCCTGCCCTATCATTTCCGTCTCTGCAGTGATGCACGGAGATGTTGAGGGCAACAGGAAGAGCTGAGAGATCCAGATGGATAATGTAAGGGAGGGCATAAAACCACGATCAGGCACACACACACACACACACACACACACACACACGCACACACAAAGAGACAAAAGGGAATTAGAGTTACTCATCAGGGGAAATAAAAGTGATACACCCTTGAGGAAACGCCGGCACACACACACAAACTCACACACACACACACACACACACACACACACACACAAACACACACACACAAGTTTACAAGTTTATCAGAAGGAAACGCTTAGAGATAGTGCTGCCCTGCTCCTAGTACTAAAGCCCGAGTGACATCACGGTAAACTGTGAATCACCCACCCCTATAGGTCAGGGTTGACTCAGCTGCTGTGATTGATTGGCTGTCGGAGCCCGACTAGATTGGTTTTACAGGAAGCAGCAGAAGCAGCTGTGGGGATGAAATGGAAAGGAGAGGAACAGAGCTAGAGTACAGAGGAGAACGGAGGGAGGGAGGGGAAGAGGAAAGTGTCTTGGAGTAACAAAAAAACAATCAATGGAGGAGAGAGAGATAGAAGGATACACTAGCTGTGATATAAACTGAAATAGTGTTGACAAAAAGCTGAGGAAAAAGGTAAAGTAGAAAAACTAAGACAAAAAGTGAGATGAAAAGACACGTTGAGAATGATGGCTCACTCTCAGCCTTCTGGCCACTAGTATAAAAATGAATCCCAAAAAGTATGATTGTATGTTCATAATTATTGGACACATGTTGATTCGATGGCTTTCGTGAACGGCCGAATGCTGCATTGCTTCAAATGTTGCTGCTGCAAGGAATTGTGGGACCGCATTATCTCCTTTCCTTTCTTAAAGTCGGTCCAGTGTACCCTATGCTAGAGGAGATAAGAAAGGAAGCATTGAAGCATTTAGAGAAAGGTAACAGCTCTTATCATGGCTGACACTTAGATACTTCCGGGTCATTTCACTCAATAAGGAACCTTCTTATGCTCTACCTCAGCCTGGGGCTGCACCCCTGTGGTGCATTCACGAATCAGGGCACGTAGGATGAACCAGCCATCACCACACACGCTCAGGAGACAGCTCTGACGGGTAGGCCTGAACACCTGCCGTGCCTTCCCTCTCTGCAGTAAATTACCTGTCCTGGTGACGGCACAGCCAGACCCCCTGTGGCGTGTGGTAGGAACCACGGCTACAGTGTCTTCTATGCGGCATCTTACACCAAATAAGACTGGAGACACACACACACACACACACTATGTGGAGTAAAAACTAAATTGAGACAAAATTACTGTAAAAAGAAAACTCACACATAAGAGGGAGTGTAAATGAGCACATTTATTTTCGGTTACCAGGAAGACACATAAAGAGGCAGGCAGGCCGACCACACACACACACACACACACACACACACACACACACACACACACACACACACATCAGCCTATTGGCATTTAAATGATGCAGCCTAGAGGGATCACGCAGGGAGGGGATATTACACACATTATAGTGTGTGTGTGTGTGTGTGTGTGTGTGTGTGTGTGTGTGTGTGTGTGTGTGTGTGTGTGTGTGTGTGTGTGTGTGTGTGTGTGTGTGTGTGTGTGTGTGTGTGTGTGTGTGTGTGTGTGTGTGTGTGGTCTCCTGGGTACTGAGAGGTAACATCACTGGAATTCACCTAAATCTTCCCTCTGCTGAGACGTGGCAATGATTCTCCTTTTTTACTGCCGTATCTCTCTTCCCTCTCTTCCCCCCTCTCTCTCTCTCTTCCTCCTGCACTCTCTCACACCCCCCCCCCCCCCTTCTCCCCACATCTCTCCCTCTCCAGCCTCCACAGCATCCACTTTCCTCACTTCCTACCCTCCTCATCCCTCCTCTCACCTCATTGCTCTCTTCTTCTTCTGTCCTCTCCCTGTCATCTCTCCTCAGCCCTCGGCTCCTCTTCCCTACATGGCAGACCTCTTGGTCCGTGTTGATGTGTCTCCCATCATGCAGCTCTTCCCCATCATCCTTCACTCCTCTGTTCTCTTTACTCCATCACAATCCTCTCCCTTCAACCCCACTTATAGTTAAAAATGTTACTTACCTACTCGCCCTTACAACCACTGGTTTGAAAGTAACCCGAGATTCAGGAGTCGACGCACAGTCAAAATAATCATCCCAGAACGTTTGCTGACATAAACGTGTGACTGATCCAATACGCTGTTCAAACAAACAGCTTGAGTGTGTGAACATGAGAAGGTAAGCTAACAGGTTAGCGTGGACAGGTGGGCATCTATTGGCTGCATTCCTCCTTGGTCGTGCAGAAAATCCTGAACTCCACGTAACATGGAATGGTTCACTGGAATGAAACACAATCTGAAATCTGCCCTTGGGCTGAAGCACAACCCCACTCGCACAGAGGCCCCACCGCACCAACAACATACACAACCTAGGAGCAGCCATAAACCAATGGAATGCATTGTCTTATGGAAACCCATCTCTCTCTCTAGCTGTCATGCTCACTCGCCCGCTCTCCCTGGCCCTCAAACCTCTTTCTCTAGCTCTCTCATCTCTCTATAGCCCTCTCTTCTCCCCTCTCTCTAGCCCTCCCTTCTCCTTCTCTCTGTATAGCCCTCTCCTCTCCTCTCTCTCCTTTCTCTATAGCCCTCTCTTCTTATCTCTCTATAGACCTCTCCTCTCCTCTCCCTCTCCTCATCTCTCTATAGCCCTCTCTTCTCCTCTCTTTCTCTCTCTCTCCTCATCTCTCTATAGACCTCTCTTCTCCTCATCTCTCTATAGACCTCTCTTCTCCCATCTCCCTCATCTCTCTATAGCCCTCCCTCTCCTATCTTCTCCTCATCTCTCTATAGCCCTCCCTCTCCTCATCTCTGTCCTCATCTCTCTATAGCCCTCCCTCTCCTCATCTCTGTCCTCATCTCTCTATAGCCCTCCCTCTCCTCATCTCTGTCCTCATCTCTCTATAGCCCTCCCTCTCCTCATCTCTGTCCTCATCTCTCTATAGCCCTCTCTCTCCTCTCCTCTCTCTCTCATCTCTCTATAGCCCTCCCTCTCCTCTCCTCTCTCTCATCTCTCTATAGCCCTCCCTCTCTCATCTCTCTATAGACCTCTCCTCTCCTCTCTTCTCCTCATCTCTCTATAGACCTCTCTTCTCCTCATCTCTCTATAGCCCTCCCTCTCCTCATCTCTCTATAGCCCTCTCTCTCCTCATCTCTCTATATCCCTCTCGTCTCCCCTATCTCTCCTCAACCCTCTAGCACTCCCTCCTCCTCCTTTCTCTCTGACCAGTGAGGCTCTCCTGCTCCTTCAGAGGGGGGGGGGGGGGGGGGGGGGGGGGGGCAGCGTGGGCCTCCTGCTCCTCCAGAGAGGGAGGAGACGCCTGGCTTTGCTGCTCCTCCAGAGAGGGAGGAGACGCCTGGCTGTCCTTCAGGAGGCCATCTAGCACAAATGGAATGTAATCCATGCACACACTTCCTCACTCCTCCCAAGTACTTTCATTTGATTTTGTACTTTACCCCACTACACACACACACACACACACACACACCCCTCTCTCCCTGACGTGACATCGTGTCCTTGAGAGTCATTCTTTTTTTTCCATTCAAAAGAGAGATAAAAAGAATGGCTGCATTCTTATGCTCACTCTCTCCATCCGTCTTTATGTCTCTCTCACTCTGTCTGTGTCTCTCTGTCTCCATCTTTCTGTGCCCGAGTCGCTATCCCTTTCTGTCGGTCTGTCTAACTGTCCATCTGTCTCTCTGTGTATTTCCTTCTCTACCACCTCTCTCTCTTCATGCCTCACTTTTAGTGAGGAGATTATCCCTCTCTTCCTTAGTCTCTCTCTTTCCATTTGCCTCTCCCTCTGCCTCAGTCTCCCCCTCCATCTCGCTCCCTGTGTCTCTCTCTCTGTGAGGGGTAGTTGGAGGAAGAGAAACCCTAGCAGGGGGACACAGTTGATGAATGAACCATCAAACAAAAACAGCTGTCAGAGGAGAGAGAATCAGAGGGAGAGGGAATCAATTAGGAAAGCACAAAAGAAAGAGAGAAAGAAAGAAAGAATGACAGAGACAAAATAACTAAGAGGATCATCAATTAAAGTAACAGTCGGTACAGTAGAATACACGTCTGTCTTTACCACACAAAACACACACACATGCACACACACACACACACATGGACTCTCCCTAATTACTGTTACACACCTGCAGCCCTCTTTCTGCCCTCCTTTACACACACACACACACACACACACACACACACACACACACACACACACGCACACGCACGCACACACACCTGCCCCTAGAACTACTTCACCGGTCGTTCAGGTAACTCACACACATACGGCCCACTTCCACAGCTGTCAAACTCCACCCCCACACACGACCCACCCTCCGATGCAATCGCCATGGCAACCCCATAAATAATGCAGTCTGCTGCAAAACACGCGGGGCGCCACGGAGACAGACGGGCAGAAGTCTTTAACCACAGGCTTGCATAACCTGAGACAGTCCCGCACATTGACTCTGGCCCGTCGTAAAAACGTTTAAAGAAGCCTACTATTCGGTGGCTGTGCTGCGTCCTACAGCCCACCATGCCATGAGCCATCCCCACCATAGTACCCATGAGCAAGGCATGGCAGTCCCACACACAGAGCTCTAGAACGAGGTCCAAAGCGGAGGACTGCAGTGGGCTGGAGAGGCGGGTCCTACCTTGAGATGTGCCGTTGGACTGGCTCTCCTCAGGGGAAGACGAGATGAAACCGACACAGGCTGTAAGAGAGCGAGAGAAGGAGAGAGGAAAAATAGAATTAGACCGGCTTTGCCACTTCTTCAAATCCATTTTCAGTTCCATCCAGTACAGGTCAATAGGTTCACCAAATAGCTCTCGACTGTAGCCTACCCAACACGATGGTTGTCTGTGGACTCAAAAACTATTTACAATTAACAAATATTATTGAATGACTTTAATTATTGAATAATTATCTTATTATTGTCATTATCTAAACACCACAAAATCGTATCGTAAAAAGAATGACATTGCAGGAAAGAACCAAACTGCTCTGCAAGTACGGTCCGTTTCGCTCGTTCTATTTTTCGATTCCGACACGCCCACTCCAACATGTCTCTCGCATTCACATCAACATATTCACACCTTCACCATGAACTCTTTCTATCTGCTTCACCTCTCCCTCCCTCTCTCTCTCCCCATCATTATTACGCATCACTTCCGAACCAGAAGCACTGCTAATTCTTCTCCTTCTTTGGTCTCTCTCTCTCGGTCTCTCTCAGCAGATGAAGGCCACATGCAATCCCACACAAACACAGAGTCACAATCTGCCTGCTGACAAGGGGCAGAGCAGCAGTTGTCTGAGGTCATCAGGCAAACACAGACAGACAGACAGACACTGTAGCCCAACACATTAACAGGAAGCGAAATATACATCCCACGCATCCACACCTAAACGTAACCTCCAACCTAACAGCTACACCTATCTGAAACCGTCTAACTACTGTGAGGTGGACGTACAGAATAGACGTCTGACGCCCCCATCAATCAAACACTGATGGAGGTGCTGTCACTGATCCCTGATTACCTCAGGCGAACGCCGTCGTGAGTGTGTGTGTGTGCTACTGAAGTACTCTGTGCTAACAAACTGGATCTACCTCTTAATCAACTTACTAAGCTACATTCTCTCTCATACACACACACGCACACGCACACGCACACACACACACACACACACACACACACACACACACACACACACACACACACACACACACACACACAGCTATTGGCAGTCTTACAGGTTACAGTGACCTCAGATGAACCGTCCCGGACAGAGGTTCTGTTCGGAGGTGTCTACTGCCAACATAATGTAATTCTGCCCAACCACACAGAACCCTTCTGTCTTGGTGACCAAATGGCCCTTGAGCTCATGGGGAATGCGTCGCATGAATATGATTTGAACTTAAGTGGGGTGGAATAGAATGGAATAAATACAAAGTGAAGAGTATTTGCTTAGGGATGATTCATTTGTTTAAAAGTAGCCAAGCCTTGATGTACATCCAAGTTCTGCCTTCTATAAACTGCTCAGGTACACACAGTAGGAGACTGATGGGATCTGGCAGCTCCCAGGGCTAGGGGAGGGCAGGGCAGGGGAGCCACATTGTACAGTACTGCCTCTCCACCCCACTGACTTCTCCTTCCTAAAATATGAATCTAAAAAGATGCAAAGAGCAAAAATAAAGCAATTTATTTCTTATACATATTTATGAGACGACTGTGTCTAATGGGCAGGTAGGAAGGAATCAGAGCAGAAGGGGGAAGATGATAGCGAGACACATCTTAAATGAACCACCAGGGAACGCTCAGACAGGAGTGGCAGGGAGAACGGCATGAAGACAGAATGATGGACAGATGTACATTATATTGGAGAACATAAAGACAATGAAAGTAAGAGCTATCGTGTCGAGGCAAGGGGGTTGTAACATGTTTGTGTGGGTGGGGAGCTGGGGGAGGAGAGAGAGAGAGAGAGAGAGAGAGAGAGAGAGAGAGAGAGAGACGCTTGACTGATCTGGTTTTAAGAGAACACCAAAATCGGTTGGGTCTGGGGATGGGGGAGGTTAAGGGGGCTGTCTCTGGCCTGTCATCTTGTTAATACTGAGGTGAGAACACACTAGACATCTCCTCAGGGAGGGGGGGAGGGAAGAGGATGGCTCCTTAGAGAGTCTGAGAGAGTGGGAGAGAACAAGAAAGAGAGATATGAAACGTGATGTGATGATAATGCAAAAATAATGATATGGCAATAAAGCTCCCAATTCAACTTGAAAAAAGGATAAAAATAACTAATAAAGCTATGGGGTGTGAGACTGGGGACGGCGGATACAGACACCTTGTCACACGCTGTCAACATCACAGAGGGAGAGGGAGACAGCGAGACCACAATAGATAGACAGAGAGAGAGTGAAAGTGAGAGTGAGAGACAGAGACAGAGACAGAGAGACAGAGAGGAAGTGTGTGTAAAGTTTAAAAAAAAACTCATAATGAATGAAGTGGTCCCTTCGTCGTTCTGGAGAAGCGACCCCACCACCACGTTTAAATGCACACTAAAGTTAACCGAATAAGAGAAATTGTGAAGTGTCGGAGCGATGCGACCGGTCGGAGCAATGCGACCGGGATGACCTAACGTCCGTTGGTTAAATACCCTGATTATGTTAGTTGCCATTTAAATCATCGTAAGTTAATAAGTAAAGAGTATGACCTTAAATCTGATCAGCCAAATTAAAGTGTGCGAGTAAACAATCTTTCAGCATCATGACTTTCTGGAAGACAGACGGACACAGGAAGACAGGAAGAGAGAGATGAGCCAATGAGAGGAAGGAAGGCTCCATCACCAGATTGAGAGAGTCGTATAACCTTTAGAGTGCCAAAATAAAAACGCTAGCTCGAGATAAACAGAGACGTTTGATCGATGACCAGACTTTGCTAAAAGCTAGGTCCTGGAAGGTGACAGCAGCGAAGGAAGGAAATGGAAAATAGAGAGAAAGGAGGATGAATGTATTTATAGCTAATTGCATTACAGTTGCTTCAGTGGTTCTGGTGAGTCACGATCACCGACCACAGCCGACTGTCCCCTTAGCAGAGCGAGAGGGAGAGGAGGAAGAGGAGGAGAGGATGAGGAGGTTTGATAAGAGTGCACCAGGAGTATGAGAGGAGGAGGAGGATTGAAGGGAATACAAGAGGAGGATGAGGAAGAGGAAAAGTGGGTGGTGAAAAAAAAGAGGAGGCCGTTTTTAGTATTCATCCCAGTGGGGAAGGAGGAGGGAGGGAGATGGACTCAGTCACCTTTCCTCAGTGTTGTACGGTCTCTGCATAGACACACGCAGGACGGCACACACAAACACACCAAGGAATGCTCTCACACAACAATAGAGGGACTGTGTTGGACTGTGCCAGAGGCAGGTAGTTAGAAAAGCCCTGGATCTGCTTTCTAAATCCGTTTTCCTCACTCCTATTTAAAGCGTTCATACATCTCTGTCTAACCGCGCGTCACCATTCCTCTCCCTGCATTCTTAGAGATATGGAGGCCGAGAGCCCGACGGAGTGTGTGTGTCTAGGGGGTGTGGCTGGCCCCAATGTGTGGGCGGTTCCCTCACATATGGTCACACACACACACACACACACACGCACACGCACACACACACACACACGCACACACACAGCTGTCATGCTTTTAAATGCTGAGATATTGTGCCCTTGAATTTCATTTCAGTTCCATTTAGTTTTCATTATCGAATAAAAGGACCATAAAATGCAGAAAATCGAAAGGGAATAAAAGATGTAGCAATCCAGTTCAGGACAGGTGATATCAGATTCCCATCTGCTGAATGTCAATAAAGATTGTGTGCAACTGTTCGAAAAAATTTCCCATAAATACTTCAGGTATTGTGGTTTAATAATTGATTTGTGACCTCACAACCTGGGAGATGGGAGGCTTTAGAGGCTTGGAGACGGAAACACACCAGGGGAACAAGGGGTTTAATGTGGCTCAAAGTTAGTGAACCACACATCGACAAAAAATACAATCCCAAACACAACGCAACACACACATTAACTACACAGTTATTACATAACATGATAGCATCACACAAAACGTTGCCGTCTCAATTTCTCTGGTTGAATCCATCTATAAACTGGGATGAAGACTCTCCGTCAGACACCAACGGCCTCGGTCGAGGTGTTCCCCTCCACCTCGGCCCGGGTGGGGTGGAGCGTCGCGGCGGGGGGGTGGTGTTGGTGGAGCAGGAGAGCAACTAGACGCCAGGCTAACCGTGCTAACCTCCCTTCAGACAGTGTGTCCATTTATTCAGCTCCTGGCACGGCGCTAGTCCGTCCAGCACGGCCATACGTGTGCACGGCCGGTGGAGAGAGAGAGAGTGTGAGAGTGAGCGTGTGTGTGTGAGTGTGGGACTGTCAGTTTGGGTCTGGTGTTTTTCTATGTGTGTCTGTGTGAGCGTGAGTGTGAGCGTGAGTGTGTGTGTCTAGTTCCTAGCTGGTCATGCATTGCAACAGGTCAAATTTAGACCTGTTGGAAATCATCACACACACACACACACACACACACACACACACACACACACACACACACACACACACACACACACACACACACACACACACACACAGCCACACACACACCACTTCTCTTTCATACTCACACACACACAAACACATACCCTCCCTCTCTCTCACACACACCTCTTTATCCTAGGTTAATCTTCCCTGACTGCGGTGGCTAAAGGCACCAGAGCCAAGCTATGGCGTTGGCTGGGTCTCCTTCTAAACACTGTCCCACTACTCTGTAGACACAGACAGACACACACACACACACACACACACACACACACACACACTACCCCCCCCCCCCCCCCCCCCCAGCCCTGAGTCAAAGTGACAGATGATTGTTGTCGTACAGACCATAAAACAGCTCCCCTAATCTCTGGGTCTGGGGTGACCATGGCAACCGCCAGACAACCTTCCCGGGGCCACGAGGAGCGAGGGCTCTTGGCTGGCCTCAGACTCGATGTCCAGACCCACGGCCCGCCCCGTTCAACAGAAGCCCTTCTATAAATTCATGTTTGGCATGGAACAGGGGCAGCCGGGTCAAAATCATTTTAACAGCTTGGGCAATGATGTGGGCCCATTTAAAAATAAACTGCCATCACACTGGGAACGCCTCCTTTAGAAAGAGGTTCAAACTCAAAAAGAGTGCAGCCAAGAGTGGACCACAGGAACTGGAGGATGAGTATATGTTTCCTGTAGTGGACATCTATTTAATCTGCGTCATGTAATTACAGGTTTACTGCAGCCGGACGGGTTATAGTTCGTGTCCGGTCCCAGGGAGCAAAGGGCAGGCGCGGTGAGGTGATGAATGGACTGCCGACAGACTTGGGATGACAGAGTGAAAAGGGGAGCGGGGTAGATAAGCCAAACACAAAGGGGTCAGAGGCAGAGAGGCATGAAGTGTGTTGGTACAAACCAATGTGGAATTCCACTGCTCTGAAATGTGAGGTCCCAGATTAAGGTTAGAGGCCCATGAGACCAACAGGCTATAATAATAAGTCCCATTTCTAAAAACCTTGAATAAAAACCTAAATCAAAAAAAGAAGCTTTCCAAGACAAAATAAAACAAATCCCCAATACTAAATATCAATTTGGGGCTGAAATATTAGGAACTGTCCTACGGACGCTTGAACCCAACATAGACCGGGCAGCACAGACTCAGGTGGACCTAAGCAAGACATAAAGTGGATGAATCACGCCAACGTTACGTTAGATACGAGAAGGCTTACGTCATGGTGTCACCGTGAGTTCCTTCGGTCTATCTTATCAACTGAAGCCCAAGTTATCAATTGACTCAACTATAATTCATTCATTCATTCTTCCGAGCTGATCTCCTATATCCCGTCGACCTGTCCTCTCTCCTGTGTGTCTATCCGCTGGGAACTCTATCCTCTCAGGTTCCCGTCACCACGTTGTAAACTCTAAGGGTAACCCGGCCCCGGAGTCATCATACCCGAAGCGGGTCGTCCCCGCACAAGGGTCCAAAACTAGGCTCTACCTACCGGGGCCTGGCTGACCTAATGCTGCTGCAAAACGAGCAGCCAGCCCGTTGACACGGAATAATCTGATCCCCCTCATGCCGTACGACCTCCTCGGCTCATTTCGCTGCCCTGCTCCGGTCTACCGGTGCGTTCACCGGAGCACCGGTGTCTTCAATGTACGCCGAGCAGCCCCACGATCATTATCCCACACATCACGGCTTTTAGCAGGAACACATGACATTAAAATGCACCGCTTCGCGACTGAATTAAAAACGGCAAACGCGTTAAAAATAACACAGGGGGGCTAACTCACCAGTTGTCTATTTCGATCAGGAAATTCCACCCTGGACAATTATTCCAGACTCACAGCCACGCACGACCGCACGCATTCAGGCAACTCTACTGTGGTCTACACCCCACCGTTTTTTTCTTTATGGCAAACTTGCCTATCCCAGTCTATTGTTAGGTCCATAGAGCTGCTGCACAGAACGACCGCCCCGTGCACCCACACCAGCCCCGCATTGGTGGCTATTTAGCCCTTTCATGTTTTCATTGGACGACGAGGCTGTCCGTCAAAGAGGGGACAGGGTCTCAATAGGAACACTGGATTCCCACTGGAGCCGTGGGGTGCGCCTCAAAGACACGGGGGAAATCATCTACTACGCGGGTTCGATGACTCTCTTCTTTCACCGTCTAGCTCAGTTTCGAAACAAGACGGTAGTTCATTACCCGAGGCTAATTTGATTTAGATGCAATCATTGTCTTTATTTTTTTAAGGACAATTAAAAAAGGGGTTGTGGTCTAGGCCTGCTGTTCACCTTGCCCATTATATGTTTGCCTCTAGGCTTGCAATAAAGCATACACTATAATTTATGTCATATGGACATAATACCCAAAGATTACTACTTCAATCTGTAAAAGTAGTAGATACAGCAAACTCAAATTGAATAGAATTACATGAGGATAGGTATAAATATGATGATGGATAAGTAGAGTATATTTTCATCTCAGGGTGAGTAATGGATATTGAAAAACAACATATAGGCCTGTATATTATTATTTTTATTTGCTTTTCAGTAGCCAACTAGTTCTAACATTAATCACAAACCATTGTATCGATATTAGGGACAGAATTTTTGATACATAGCGTACTGTGTACAATTTATCCATAACTATAATTAATTGATGTGATGAAGAAATTGTAAAACAGTTCCCTCTAGTGGACACGCTGGTGAATGGAGAAGTACATTACAATCGGTTCAAACTCTGGGCCCCATTTCCTCGAGTCGATAATTTGTATACCCTGAGGTAATTTCATGAACCTTCTCAAAGTTTACATTTAGTCTTTGCGTCCATATGAATGCAAGCATGTCGTTTTAAATAGTATTTATTATTAATGTTATTATTACCTATGATTACCTATGTTTCACTTTAATGACATTTTCCCCCATGGCTTCTGGTTCAATTAAGGGACTTCATATGTAAGTTATTTAGGGGAATCTTGATTTACTTTGTGTGTGTGGTCAAAATAAATGGCTGTGGCCTGTAGTGTGACCTTGAATACGGTAAAAGGCTTAAAGATTAGCCTTTAAACAATCAGGGAATGGCCAACGTTGACATTTCACACACAAAGAGGGGTATGATGGAGGCCTATCTGTTTACACTGAAACAGTAGCAACGGCTCACATTACTAGGAGACCGAAGCTAAAGTAAACCAGGACTCCGATTTCAGACCCTTTGTTTGCAGACGCTTTTAGATACAACACTGAATGACTTTGAAACGTTAGCGCGATGGGAAAACCCGCCCCATGGTTTTATGTTGGGTCAGGAGAAGATAATTTAAGAAATATATGCATAGTGTTCAGGCCTACTTATATTTCATATGGTAAATGGTGGATCATTCTAGAATTAAGGGTGGGTGTGTGAAAAATATTTTTTTTTCTTTCCTGAAAAGAAAGAGTATAGAAACCAGTTAACAAATCTAGTCTTTACTCTTTATTGTTACAGAGGTGTAGAGAACACAACACATCGCAGTAGAGGCAGAAGTACAGTATTTACATGATGAAAAGCCGGGGCGATAATCCATATCAAAGCTGTACAAACACGGTGTCCTTCACTAAGCAAATAAACTCATAAAAATACAATCTTCTTGAAAGCCTGAGCCAACCCTCATCGCAATATGTACATTTAGTTTCAGTCAAAATAGTTTAAATGTACGTTTATAAATATTACTATTGCCATCTTATAGTACATACAATTCTTCACGCTTGGCATGTTATTTCCCAGATGGAACTACACTCTTCTATAAAACTAGCTCTGGAAGGGGAAAGCAGGTACATTAATGCAATTTATGTTTAAAAATCCTTTCATAATATGTGCTGGCAACCACCAAGCAGAAAGGAGCAGTTTTGTGTGATGATGTCATCAATATCATGGTAACATTATTCTATGGATGAAGTAGAAGGAATCAGTTGGTGAGACACAGTTACAGTAGACGATGCAGCATGTCAACGCTGTGAGATACAGTATGTACATTGTTCTGTGATCAGCATTGGAGACCCACACGCACACACGTACACGCTCTCACACACACACACACACACACACACACACACACTTTGAAATTACATCACAACTCTATTCCTACTACTCTCATGTAAGCGCAGAGTCCTGAAACAACAACAAACTGTTTTCTTAATGACACAATATAGGTCTTTTTTTCTAAAAGCATTGCACGTGTCCCTGGACAAATTAAAAACAACGGCGTTGAAAGAAAATAACTTAGAACTTTGGTACATCGTCGTAGAATGTAAAAACGTTAACATCTGATGGCCCCGCGAGTGGCGGCCATCTTGTGACATCATCTACTCTTAGTGCAATGAAAGCCTCGGCGTCTCGGTGACGAGTAAAGCCTCTCAGGACCGACGACCCCGACCAGTGCTGCTCTCGGACGACCCAAACCACTTCCGATCTCTGACCTCACGACAAACCAGTCGGAAGACGAAGCCCGATCCTCGGATTAGATGACACCACGACGTCGTGTTGGGTCTCACGTTTCCCCCACATCTCGAACAGAAGACGACGGTGTTAGTCTCATGCATAACGACAACAATATCCCACCCCCCAAAAGATAAAGACAGCGTCTCGACACCCTGACGTTTTGGGAGCGTTTAAACATCGGAGCAAGAAGCTGACAGGACGTGGGTCCGGTGGTCCTCCGTCAACCTCACGGAGCCCTGACCCTAACCCTGGACTGTCCCGGGGGTCAAAGGTCATACGTTGGAGTCCGGCAGGAAGGCGGCGATGGCGCGGAAGCCCTGGGTGCGGCGGACCAGGTCCCGGATCTCGGCGTTGAGCTCCGTCAGCTCCCCGCAGACCCGGGTGAGGTCCCGGAGGGAGCCCACTAGGGCGAAGGTCCCGGGCCGGCCCAGCGCCTGGTGCCGGAAAAACATGTTGAGCAGCGTCTGCACCTCGTCCTCCGACGCGCTGCCGAAGATGTCGCTCGGCCACGCTTTCCTGGACGGACACAAGCCAGCCGACGCTCCAGTTTATACACAAGCAGACTTTTGTTTGGTTCATTTATAAAGTGATATTTAGATCTGTACATGAAGGGTTTTTAGGCATCAAAGTTGAACTGATTATTTTGGATTCACTCCTGAATGTATAATTTTGTATTATTTCATACTGATTTATTAAGGCCGATTTTTTTATGTATAATTCTTTATTTCAGACCCAGGGGGATCCATATCACAACAAACAACAAGAACAAACGTTCTCATAGGTATCAATCCCTCAACTGATTATAAGCAGACTATAACCCGTCAATCAATAGAGTGATCATAAACAGATTCTTATTAACAATCCCTTAACTGATTATAAGCGGGCTATAACCCGTCAATCAATTGACTGATCATAAACAGGTTCTTATAATCAATCCCTTAACTGATTATAAGCTGACTATAACCCGTCCACTCCTGAGCTGACTATCAGGCCCCGTGGAGGAGAGCTCACCTGCACTCCCGGATGGTGCGCAGGGCGGAGGGGAAGTGCTGGTTGGTCAGGCCCTCCAGGACGCTCTGCACGGCCTCCTCAGAGGAGCTGAAGGTGGGCTCGGGGCCGTACCCGTCCGGGGGGTCCTGGGCCTCGCTGGTCACGGAGGCCGCCGCCCCCCTCAATCCCCTCTCCAGGTCGTTCAGCTCAGAGGAAATGTTGCTCAGCTGAGAGGAATCAGACTCATGGTTTATTTACCATCTTTATCTCTTCTAATCAGGCGCATTAATCCAAAGCCACTTCATGGATCAGGTATAGGCATGGTGATCAATGACGGTAGACTACAGGTAGACTGTAGAGGGGACGAGGGGATTGGACCTTGTGCATCCAGTTGGGAGCAAAGCACCCTCACCGCTACACTCTTCTTCCCGAGGATTATACCAATATCATTGTACTGATAATTAAACTCCTTAATCTCCTGCCTGTGTATTACCTGTCAAAGCACGTTGTACACCACGCCTAGGATAAAACCGATATGTTCACTAAAGATCTGTTGGTTAGGAGGATGGGAGGGGGGGCGGTCCTACCTCAGGGATACAGCTGATTGTGTGGACCTGGCCAATCAGCTTGCAGTACGACTGAAACAGCAGCAGGAGTTGGAAGTGGAGTTTGTAGAGTCGTTGACAGAGCTCTAGTTGCTGAGACGGAGAGAAACAAACGCCAACACTAATAAACAACAACAGCAGAGGAACAGCTGAATTGTCCTACTAGTCTACTTTAATCAACTCCAAGACCGACTGACCCACTACTGCACACCGCCCTCTAGAGGCGAACTAGGGGTACTGCTTCTGTGGATTTGATTGTTGATATCATCAAAATGAAGTGTAATAGAAGAAGCCACTCAGAACTTACTGCCAATGATTCCATGTGCTAAAAAGCATGCGTGTTACGAGAGAGAGAAAGGAGGGAAATGGACAGAATCAATGAAAAGCATGCATTGTCGTGTTAGTTAAGACCGCCTTAACTCGTGGCAACACAAGCCACTAAAAGCTTTTGTTTTATTGGTGTGCACTGGGTGTGGAAGACAGGGTTGGCTGTTCGGTGTGTGTGGGTCGGTGTATAACATGAACTCGGAGGCTCTGGTGACTCGGGGGCACATGAAGGTAAACAGCCAGGCGGGTCAAACAGCCCTTTTGTTGTGAGCGCACACGAAGGACCTCACTTCGCTAGGTGGTCAACAAGCGCAGCCGAGCCGAGAGACAACAGTGTCAGCTGACACCGTTACGGCTCCGGCTCCTGCAGAAAGCAAACCCCCAGCTCACGATGCACTTTGACTAATGTTCTCTCTAATGTTCTCTCTGATGGTGTCTCTCTGTACTTTAATTAAAAATGAAGAACCGGCTGACGTGTGCAAGTCTTTAGGAAAAGCAAAGTCCAACAATTAGCTTCCATGCTGCTGGACAGAGGGAAGCAGAGAGAAGTGTTCATGGGGGGTCAGGGAGTACCCAAAGCAGCTCAAGGTGAGAGGCGTGAGAGGTGGGGATGTGAGGAGAGGAGAGGAAGTAGGCGAGAGAGGAACTCACAGAGCTACAGAACCACACAGAGGACAGGAAGGCAGGGAGGACAAAGTACGACACAGGGTTACAGAGGGAATCGACAGAGAGAGCGTTGAATCTAGTGCACGCCTTCCGCACAACACACTCATGAGTTGTTAAAACATGCAAAATATTAAGTTACTGAATGAGTTACTACAGAGCAGTACGGATTAGCTTTCATTCTTAACCATTGACTGAACAGGCTGTATTATTGTTTATAGCAGTAGTGTGTTTAGTAGGGTGTTGGTTTGTGCTGTACCTTGTCCTTCTCGTCCTCTGGTTGGTGATTAATGGAGACGCCCTCGGTGACTCTGGGAAATGTAGTCTTACAGTCGCTCAGCCACTGTTTAGAAGAGAGACACCATGGCAGCAATTACAGTCAACCCAGGGCCAAGCGATCAAGCAACCCATGAATCGATCAACTGATGGATTCTGCCTCTAGGATTCTAGTCAAGAGAACTGCGCCATCGTTTCTCCCACATGACACAGATGAATATGCAAATAATCGAAAGGATGAAAACAGACGTCATAAAATAAATGATTGTGTTTTAATGTCAACAGCTATTACTGACTCGCAGACCCCCCGAGCCCCCGGTTGATCCTGTCACCCTGTCTCCACCCAAACACACAAGAGCAGCAAGTGTTAACCCAGAGGTAAAAAAAGAGCGTACAGAAATGGTGGCATCTCGTCGGTTGTTGTAGGTGTCCAGATACTCCTGGACCTCCAGCACGCTGAACTTCATCTTCTCAAGGAGACCGTACGACATGATCTGAAAAAAGAGGTTCAAATAATCTGTTTTCTCTCTGCCAGAAACATTTCTGATAGGAGGAGCAGTGATGCTAGGAAATCATTTATCTACTATCAACTACCTGACCTCCACTCATCTCCCTTACCTCCTCCAACTCACCACTCTCCCCTCACCTCATCATATGTTTCTGACAGTGAACTGACATATCTCCTCTCATCTCCCCCCTAGACCTCACTTATCACCCTTCCCCTAACTACCCGAACATACCGTCCTCCACTCAGATCATCGTACTCACAGTGTCCTAACATACCACCCTCCCCTCAGATCATCATACTCAGTGTCCTTACATACCACCCTCCCCTCAGATCATCATACTCAGCGTCCTTACATACCACCCTCAGCTAAGACCATCATACTCACAGTGTCCGCGTCGATGAAAAGTGTTGGACATTCCGAGCACGAGGTCAGCATCTGGGAAGACCGCGAGAATTTTGCTCCGATGCCCCGGAGTCCGTCGCCAAGGTAAGTCACAGCCTCGCAGGTGAGGGAGCAGAACTTGTTCTGAATATTCTGTGGTAGAGGTAGACGGAGAAGACTGGTGGGGTCATGGACAATCACAGACTGTGAATTGCACCAGGTGGTGTGAGGGGTTTTGAGTGAACTCCATGTGGTGGTCGATAAGGCAGATGACTGCTCAGCAAATCAATCTAGGATTAACAAATCAAATCCTAATTCTTGTGACTTTCATTTTCTTACACTGAATTGGCCAAGGGATGAGTCCTGCTTGTGTTGAAGTATCTATTGTCAAGCATGAACCAATAGATGGTACAATCTACCTGAAAGAGACCCACTGATTCATGAAGTCTCCAGTAACACACATATACAGTAGCACTGCAACACAAATAGAGCAGTACAATAATATTAAAACAAATAAAGGTCAAATCAAAGTCAAGGTTGTTTTGAGCAATAACATGCCATTCTAAACAGTCTCATATACTGTGTGTTCTGTATTTCTCATTACTACCGCTCACTTCAACAGTAGTCAACATCGTGCATTAATTATAAGCTACCGAGAAGCCAGTGGTTTCCCTTAGCTACGAAACTCTCTCTGAGTTCGTTGGCGCTACCCTGGCAACAACAGATGGCGGCTGGCGTTAATTAGCAGTTAGTCGTGGTGGGTAGATGCAGGGTGGGGGGGGGGGGGGCGTACCTGGAAGAGCGAGGAGAACAGGTGGAAGGTGTAGACGGCGCAGGAGCCGTCGCTGTCGGCGACCAGCTGGCTGAGGTGCCGCCGCCACGCCTCCTCCACGTCGTCGCACGCCGTCGGCTGGAACGCCGCCAAGATGGCGGAGAAGAACGGCGAGGGCGGCGGCGAGGAACGGCTGGACCGCAGCGTGTCGTCCCTCCTCTCTTCTGATTGGCTGGGAAGGAGGACAACAAGACTATTAAAAATTGGTGCTAATGATGCTTTCCTCTGTTCAAACGATATGATTATGTTTTGGGTTGGGTTACAAATATATACAGAAAAAGGAGCAGGTAATGGTTAGGGTATCTTGCTGAAGGAGGACTACATCTGGACTGTGGACTTTGGGGATCAAACCCAGAACCTTTCATCTTAGAGGCCATAGCCACGACACTACCCTGCCACAAGTAGTTGAAATTCATGTCGTCCCATCCCATAATCCTATTCTCTCTTTGCATTTTGTTTTGTTTGTTCTTGTATAAAGCTCACTGTGTTACAAAGATGCAGCCTTTCTGTTGACACTGCGTTGTTCCAGTTTATTCTTACAGCCCTGTGTTGGCTCCCAGTGTTCACCGCTGTTTGTGAGGCGGTTTACGGCCTCGGTTTAAAAGGAGTCCAGCAATGTTTACTGATCCGGCGGGCCACTGCTCTCTCGTAAACCTGTTGCATTTTCTTTTTTTTTAAATTTAAACGACTTTGAAGGTTTTTCTTTTTTATTGTAAGTAAGACGGGAAGGTATGCGAGAGAGAGGGGAGACAGGCAGTAAAGGACCACGGGCAGGAATCAAACCCAGGTCGCTGCGGTAAGGACCGGGCCTTAATGGTACGCACTCTACACGGTGCCACCACCGGGGCGCCCCAATGTGTGCATTTTGACAGGATGTGACATCACATGCTAAGACATGGCTGTGACTACGGGGTTCAAAAGCAGAGAGCGCCTTCAGCTCCACCCACAGCAATGGCGTTTAGGCTTTCCCAAACAGCCAAACCCTATGTTCTCATACTGTTATACTGAAGGTTGACAGTGATCCAAACGAGTGTGTGTGTCCCTCGGCGAGAGAGCGTTCCCCCTGTCGGACCCCCGAGGGGGCCTGAGCGTACCTGGGCATGGCGCGGAGGTCCAGCGCCCCTCCGGCGTGGTCCGGGTGGGACCGGTCCAGGGAGAACACGTCTCCGCCCAGGTACTCCAGTGGGATGTCGGCGATGGAGAGGGAGTAGCGCTCCTCATGGAGGCCGGCGTCTTCGTCCGCCGTCGACAACGCCGTCGACTGGAAGGACAGGAAGTCGTCAGCGCTTTACGATCTACGACGGCCGCTGACACAAGGAAACGCTTGCATGCAGTAATGCACAGATTACATTGCTCTTACAGTCCAATCATGAATCACATCACAACAACGTACAACATACAAAATGGTGGATAAAGCAGTTGGACTAACCTCTCTGAGACGGGACATTAGGGCACACTCCACGCGGTATTCTTTGTTTTTGTTTAAATTTTTTGATTTTAGTGCGCGGAAAGTCCTTTTTTTTGTTTTTGTCCAATCAAATCAATTCCTTCTAGAAAAGGGCGAGAGAGGGGGGAAAACCCTTTTTCACAAACTGGTGGTTTTGGAACAGACAACGTGTACACCCCCTGGACCCCCTCTGCATGCCACGAGCCCCCTGCCCCTGCAGCAGGTGTACACGTTGCCCTGGGAAAGGTGCAGAGGAGGAAGAAGGAAAGACTACAAGTCCCTTGACCCAATACCAAAAGACGGCTCTGCACCATCACATGAGGCAGTAAGCTGCCCACAAGCACCCTCCAGCCCTCAACCCCCAACCAAGCAACCTCTGCCCCCTCTCCAGCTCCAGAAGGCCAAAGCCGTTCGTAAAGGACCCAACCTTTGCAAGCTTCAGCGTGTTGTTTCTCATTCGCATGCAGAGGACAGAAGCTCTTAAAGGGACGGAAGGGGATCTGTCATGCAGAGTCCATACGCCAGAAAGAACATAGAGATATAGAGATATATATACATATATATATATATTGTGTTAGTGTATGTGTCTGATGTTTGTGTGATCATCCCTTGATATCTCCAACAAGACACACAAGATTAAACTGACAACCCCCCCTGGTTCTTGTTAACTGTCATGTCATTGTTGCATTGTGGGTAAAAGACTGCGCGCAAGAGAGCGGGAGAGAGCGAGGTGAGGTGTGTGTGTGTGTGTGTGTGTGTGTGTGTGTGTGTGTGGGGAAGGTGTCTACTTGGCGGAGTTAGTGAAGAGCTGTAGGAGAGAGGAGCGCAGCGTGTAGGAGTTAGTGGCCTTGAGAATCTCAGACACCCTGAATCCCTTATTCACCCGCGGCTTGGGCTGGTCCCCGGCCCGCTGCACCTCCAGGCTGGGCCTCCTGGAGCCCAGAGGAGGAGCAGGGAGGCCCCCGGGCTCCGAGGACAGGGGAGGAGGAGGAGGAGGAGGAGGAGCAGGGGGAGCAGGGGGAGACGCGTCGAAGGAGGCGTTCAGAGAGTCACCGCTGGCACTCTCGGCCGACTGAGAGAGGTGGACTGTCTGTGGAGGGAGAGAGAGAGAGAGAGAGAGAGAGAGAGAGAGAGAGAGAGAGAGAGCGAGAGAGAGAGAGAGCGAGAGAGACAGAGAGACAGAGAGACAGACAGACAGACAGACAGACAGACAGAGACAGAGAGAGAGAGAGGGAGAGAGAGCGAGGGAGAGAGAGAGAGGGAGAGAGAGAGAGAGACACAGAGAGAGACAGAGAGACAGAGAGAGAGAGAGAGAGGGAGAGAGCGACAGAGAGACAGACAGAGAGAGAGACAGAGAGGGAGTGAGAGAGAGAGAGAGAGAGAGAGAGAGAGAGAGGGAGAGAGAGAGAGACAGAGAGACAGAGAGAGAGACAGAGAGGGAGAGAGAGAGAGAGAGAATCAGAGCAGCCCCCAGGAGCCTTAAGTCCTTCGAATTTACAAGTCAATCATGCTGAGTTTCAATTGCAAGAAGCAGAATAGAGACACGCCGAACTAAGGGGGGACTGTCGGGTGTTTGTGTGTAAACACAGAGTGTGTCAGAGACGAACTGAGGAACAAGGAACATCAGAGATGGGACCTGACAGATGTTCAGACACGCAGCGTCTTCACGCCCTACTGATGGGAGAATCCCCTTCAGGACCCCCGTGTCTCACTCAATCACAGGTACAGATAAACACTCGCTCACACCTTGAGGCTACAAGGACTCTTGAGTTATAGCCACGCCACGCTGAATAAATTCATCAGAAAATGCTGTTTTCATGTGGGGCTGTTCCACCAAACCATGTGAAGACTGGTGTTTAAGGTCTGTCAATGGTGGACGCTGTTTTTGGTTGTGAAAATGCCTGCTAAATGTATCCTGAATGTGACCCTGAAAGACCCTGTTTATGAATTCAGGTATAAGATCATTCAGGGGCAAGGCATGCTGATCAACGATGGCCAGGGGTCAACTGTGGTGAGGACGTGGGAAATGCACCAAGTGCATCTAGTTTAGGCAAGGCAACGTTATTTATATAGCACTTTTCATACATGAGGCAGTCTCAAAGCGCTTCATATAGAAACCTGTCATAAAATAAAATAATAGATAAGTAAAAGAAAACATGTGCAAGTTAAAATGCATTGTCATGTATTAACAGTCTCTCTGGTATCAGATCATGGAGTAATAAAATAAAAAAATAGTAAAGAAAAGTAAAGTAAAAAAAGCAATGTATTTAAGATTTTGCAGAAAGCTACAGCAAACATAAAAGTCTTCAATCTTGTTTTAAAAGTGGTCAGAGTTGGGCCAAGGGGGTTGCAGAATTTATTCCAGCTATTTGTTGCATAGTAACTAAATCCTGCTTTCCCATGTTTCATGTCTATTCTGGGGATAATTAACAGATTGGTCTCCGAAGATCTTAGTGGTCTAGAAGGCTTGTGTAGTGGAAGCATATCAGTTAAATATTTTGACCCTAAACCATGTAGGGATCTATAGGTTAGCAACCTGATTCTAAAATCAATTCTCTGACATACAGGGAGCCAATGTAACGATTAAAGAATTGGCGTAAAAATGTTCCAATAATTTTCTTTTAGGTCTCAATGCTAAACGTGACACAACTGAGTTGACCCAGTAGTGAGTGCAGCCATCGGGGGGGGGGGGGGGGGGGACTCACCAGCTGAGAGTGGGACAGGCCCTGGCTGGCCGAGAGGGAGTCCTCCTCCTCTGAGGAGGAGTCTCCAGACTCCTGGTCCCCGCGGGCCAGCAGCTCCAGGCTGGGCAGGCTGGCCGCCAGCAGGCTCTCCTCCAGCGCCGGGGTCTCGCCCTGCTCCAGGCTGTCCATGGAGTGCCTCCGCACCCCCCAGTTGAAGTTGTCCACGCTCTCCCCCTGTAAGGAAGCCCGGGGGACACGGTGAAGGGGGGGGTGGAGTGGGGGGGAATGGTGGGGGGGGGCACACATGCAATGGATGCCACGCAGGCTACTCGTAGACAACGCGTGTACTCACGCGCACACACACACACACACGTGCATTCACACACGTGCACACACACATGCGCGCATTCACACACGCGCACGTACATACACACACACGCGTCGGGCGCACACAGACACACGCGTGCTCACACGCACAAACAAAGACGCACATGATACACACGCACACATACTCACACACAAACACACAACCGAGTGCATACACATGCACACACGCATACACGCCCATGCACACACACGCCCATACACACACACACATGCACACAGGCACATACTCAAACACACACACGTGCAATGCAGTGCAATGGAGGCCAGGTTGTGGTCTGTTGGTCAGTTTCACACCCCAGAGTACAGGGCGTCATCCTGGTGTCAAACTACAATATATTAGCTCTCCTCATGCGTATACCTTCTGTTGTATCATGTAAGGTAGTGTTTGTAGCCACATATTGATGAATACAACTACTGGCATGACTTGAGTCAGGCCAGTCTCAATGCAGTTCTATCTCTGGCCGCTAGGTGGAGCCCATGCACCAATAATCAGGTCAGGGTGTTTTTTTTATTCACACAAAGTATTAGAGTTAGGAGTGACATTTTTTTTAGCTAATAGCTGCTTAGCGTGTAAACTGCACTTCACTGTTTGACATGCACACACACACACTCACACATACAAACACACATACACACACGCACACACACACGTCACAAAATGGCAGCTGTGTGCAGCTAGGACGACAGAGCAGGTGTGTCTACAGAGCATTCAGCAGGACTTACCTGGAGCTCCTGGTAGCGTGGACAAAACAGAAAAGAAAGGCAATTACACGCAGGAGAGAGACCGAGAGATGAAATCAAAAGCTCTCATTCCTTCTCTTTCATTCATTTCTGTGTTTGTGTCTGATTATGTCTAATTTTATACCCCTTTTTCTCTGGTTGTTTGATCTCCACTCGTCTCGGCAGAACAGATAAAAGAGAAGCATAAAGGAGATAATTGCCTCTCCATGTTTGTTGTGCACCAGCTACTTTTATGTACCTGACCTCCACAAATACAAATAAATGAAAAAGAAATTGAAATAGATGTATTCTCCTCACCTTGTTTTAAATCCTATGAGTACTCCAGAAAATTACCGCACTCTGTCGAAGGTTATTTTTAGAAACGTATTTATAAAAAAATATATATATAGATATTTAAATGATGATATTTTATTCTAAGTTTTGATTGTTCTTGTCCTCACTTTAAGTCGCTTTGGATGATATAACTAACAGTAGAATCACAAGCTTCCATGCGTTTTTTCTCTTCTCCATTGCCGTGTCCATGTGTGTCGCATCTCGTCTTCAACCCCTTTTCCCTTCAGCACTCCACCTCGGCTCTGCGTGACTCAAAGCGGGACATGTCCCTCAAAAGAAGGCCCATCACCTCTCCGTCCTCCAGCTCCACGTCCAGGAAGTCGAAGTCCCGGAACACCCTGAACTGCTGCTCGGAGCAGGTGTCCTCCATGTTGTCCGGGTCTCTGGTGCCGTCCGAGGAGGACACCAGGCTGGGCTGCAGCTCCGTCTGGTCCAGCTCCCCACAGCTGGAGAAGATCACCTGGGACGGGGACACAGAGGAGACAGCAGGCTCAGCAGGACGTGATGGTGCTGGAGGTGCTGTGGGTGGGTGCGGTGTCGTAGTGAGTATGGTTCCACGGTGTGTGTGATCTGATGGTTCTGTGGTGTTTGAGGCTCTGGGGGGAACCTACTGAAGGGTTCTTGGTGAGTCCAACTTCTTGGCCACATAAAGACAACACGTCCACCAGCTTCTCCCGAGTTCGCTTCTGCAGGAGGGACAGAAGTGAAACGCTTCATACACACAGCCAGAGTGGAAGATAGTAAACTCTACTTAAAAAAGAAGAAACAGCCTAGTGAAGAACATCCTAACCAGGATCAAATTAAAACTAAAGACACTTTCAGCATATAAAGAAGAGGAGAAATCAATGTGTTTTGGGAATCCAAGGAGAACTTTACACAACGTGCAGTCCCAGTGTGACCGAATGAAGACACAGGACTCCACCGACCTGGGAGGACTGAGGCCTCTTCCAGCTGACGGGCACCAGGACGGGCTGGGAGGAGGAGCCGGAGGAGGTGGAGGAGGTGCTCCGGGTCACGGCCAGGGCCCGGCTCTTACCGTCGCACCCCGGGGAGCCGCGGGGGTCGTCGCAGCGACGCCCGATGACCGGCGTCTACCGGCCGGGAGGAGCGAGGGCAGAAAGGAGGAGAGAGGATGGAGCGGATGAGGAGGACTGAGGAGGGCGTCAGGAGGAGAACGGTTGTCTCTCCTCGGGGAGGACACATGGTGGCTCCCGATTGGCTCCCGGGGGCCTCAGTGGAAACCTTAAAGCTCCGGTTCCGATCGTAGGAGCGAGCAGAACGTCAAGGCCAGCAGATGTTAAGCTAAGCTGTTCTCTAGTGCTGGTCAGTGCTGAAGGGCTTTTAAAAAGAGGGAGAAAAAAGAACGGCAGGGAGAAAAAAGTGGTGTATTTCTTGGAGACAAGTCCCTCAACTGTTCTCCTG
>NC_136936.1:6750819-6875819 GCF_949987615.1 Pollachius pollachius | reverse complement strand
CTGACTTGGAGTCCTTGAAAACGGAGATGACGTGGCGCAGGAAGTTGGTGAGCTGTTCGGTGCTCTTGGAGTTCTGGTTCTTGGGTGAGATGTCCTCGTGGCACCACAGGGGTCCGTAGGCTCTGGAGACCCCAAGGGAGAACCCGTTAGAGAACCTCGTCTTCCAGGTCGGTACTGGTACCACTGGTCATGATGTTATCCAGTTAAAGCCAACCAAAGACAAAGAAGATGCTACGTTGCGCCTGCCTGCCTTCCTCTGTAACGTGGCCAATGTGCATTCAAATCAGTTGCGGGTTCGATGCCCTTCATGCAAAGAGTCAGCTGTGTTAGAATGTTAGGAGCAAGTTGGCTTTTGCATAAAACACAAATTTGCCTTGAAATTGATTGAATGTGAAGTTGGGCTTTATCCTGTGATAGTCCCTGTCTCACTGTCAAACCAGTAGGGGGCGTACCGAATCCAGGGACCCACTCATCAATACAGGAAACCTTAGGATGTGATGGGTGACCCGGCTAGCATCGAGAGCCAAGGTGGAGCCAAGGGGGAGCAACGATGGAGCCAAGATGGCCACCAGCAGGGGGAAGGCTGGTACCTGGTGGTGAGGAACTCGATCAGCTTGTTGGTCTTGTGGTCCAGCTGGCCAGAGGAGTCCAGCTCCTCCTGGGACATGTCGGGCAGGTTGCTGGTGCTCCCCCCGAGGCTGAGGCTGGAGGAGGTGGAGGAGGAGTTCAGACCTGAGTCCGGGACCGGAGACCCCTGGCCCTCCCGCAGGAAGTCAAAGCCTCCACCTGGTTAGGAGGGGAGACGGGCGATCATTGGCGACGGGAGGCAGAAGGGAGAATAACGCTGGACAAATTTCAAAATTTCAAAATAAAATTGAAACATTTCAAAATAAAAGTGGAATTCTGATAGACTGAGTAGGATTTACAGCACTAGGTTGCATCGACGCGCTGTTACTTTGAAAGTCGCAGGTGTTCAGGTATGGAGCGGCTTGTGTGTGTGTTTGTGTGTGTGTATGTGTGTGTGTGTGTGTGTGTGTGTGTATGTGTGTGGAGGAGGCCCAGGGAGTAGTAGGAGGGGCTGTGTTTTGGCATCCCAGGAATTTGGATCCAATTAGACCTGTCTACAGGTTCTACTTCCCCCGGTCTGTTTCAGAGGCCATCAGGTTGAATATCCGTGCAGCGGTAATGGGATGGCGCAGCTAAACACCACCGAGATAATATCACGTTTGTTTGTGTTCTGAGTCTTTAAAGGACACTCCCAAACGCCGGCTATGCCCAGGCAGCACCACCCACAGACAGGGGTGGAGGAAGCAGACAGGGTCGGAGCTACAACACAGCACAGTCTAAGATTATCGACGGCAGCTAACCCTCCTCCATGTTGACACCATGTATACAATATACCAAGTGAGGCCAAGGGAGTAGGGCCCCATGTGAGCCTGCTGTCTCCTAACCTCTCCTTAGGCAGGGGCACACACCTTCTCAAAGGGGAGGCCTTGCTTTAGACTCCTAGACCCTCAGATACACTCACACTTAACCCACGATAAGGCAATGACAAGCCGCTTCAAAACCTCCCTTAACACGCACTTGAGGATCTTTTGTACATTGTAGACGCAACACTGTGTGTGTTTTTGTTTGACTGGCCTTTTGCATTTATTACCTCCATCTCCCGTGTTTTAAGCTGTACCTTTTGAACTAAATTCCTAGCATTGAATCATGAACCTAATACCTTATGAGCAAGTCTGAGCATAGCGTCGTGATTCTTCAGAAGAAAGTCGACTTTGTGTAGCAAATAAATACTCCCTCCTAACAAAGAATTTCCGACGCACTAATTCATGCAGACATTCAAAATAAATATAAAGGGACGGAACTCCAGATGTGTGCAGCACCACCCCTACAGAATGCCTGTCTGGGTGCGGGTATAAATAGTCAGGTTGGAATGCTTTAATCAAGACCCCTGATGTCCTCTGCAAACAATATTGTTGTTGGCACCGTTTCTAAATATTTCCGCCCCCTGATAAGGAACTTATCTGTCCTCCCCAACATGGAATGTAAGATAAATTCCTGCCGGTGCTTTGGCAGAGATTAGCAGAGGAGAGGAGCTTTGGGTTAAATGTACAGCTGCCACGCAAACACAGCTTCCCACCTCCTCCAGGGAAGCTCACTTAGTCATCTCACGGTCACAGACGCTCTCTCCTTAGGAGGGTTAATGACTGGTAATGTCTGTTGTTGTTCCTGGTGCCACAATCTGAATGTCCCTCATAAATCATGTTCCTGGAGGTTCTCTCATGGACGGCGAGGGGATGTTGTTATAGGATCCAGAGAACATCTTTGTTTCATCCAAGAAGTTTGTATTGGTGTATTTATTTTAACAGTAATCATCTATCATTATTTCCATTATAAGTGCAAATCATCCAAACTGCCTGGCTGAATTTATACCCAAAGGAGGAAATCCAATACAAGATTGATAAAGAGATGAGACGGTTTAGTATTAAGATAACAGTGGATCCAGAAGGCAATGTAAGAGGTTCTGAGTGTAGATATGATACGGCCTGGTACCTGTGGCGGAGCCGTCTGGCTGAAAGCTGGGTCGGCTTGTCAGGGTTCTGCTGGCGTTGACCTCCCGGCTCTGCAGCAGCACAGGGGCGATGCCCTGGAAGTTGTTGTTGCATGACAGGGTGATGAGCAGGTGGAGCAGGAGACGCTTGCTGTGGTCAAACACCTCTGGGCGGCAGTGGTCCATGCCTGGGGGAGAGAGGGGAGCTGCCTCCGTCAGTTCATGCTGAGGTCACTTCAACTTCCCAGACAGATTTTTTGGAGAAATCCAATGTAAATGTCAGGGTGTGGTGTAGGTGGGGGGTTAGGGGTTAGGTCTTAGGGTTAATACAATGTCTTAGGTTCAGGGTAAGGGTTTAGTTTAGGTGTCAGGTTCAGGGTTGTTGTCAGGGTCGGGGTCAAGTAAAGTCTTAGCGTTAGGGTTGGGGTCAGGGTCAGGGTTGGGGTTAAGTACAATCTTAGGGGTGGGTATGGGTCAAGGTCTAGGTTAAGTAAAACCTTAGTGTTAAGGTAAGGGTCAGGGTCGGGGTTAAGAACAGTCTTAGGGTTAAGCTTAGGGTTAAGGTCGGGGTAGGTAAACTCTTATGGTTAGCGTTGTTGTCACGGTTAAGTACAGTCTGAGGGTTAGGGTTAGGGTCGTGGTTGGGTCACTATTAGGGTCAGCCTGGGGAGGTCGTACCCAGGAACAAGGCGTGCAGGAGCAGGGGCAGGTGGATGGCCCAGTCTGCTCTGACGCTGTGGTCCACCACCATCTCTGTCATGAAGAGCACCGCGATGTTACACCTGTCACAGAGAAGACCGAGGATTAGGCTGTTAACCGAGATAATCCAATAACCACAACGACAGTTGATCAAGTTGAAACGTTTACTAAAAGTTAGCATATTACATGCACAACCATGGCTGCCGCCATTATTCACCGATAGAACAGCCAGCCCACCAAACTGCGCACGCGCAGTAGATAACATGCAACTTAACAATCTCCCCTTTTTCTTTAAAGAAAAACATTTTTTCAAAACCAAGAACATTTTTCATAACGAAGGACATTTTTTTTTTTTTTTTTTTTTTAAAACTAAGAACACTGTCCAAGAAATAGAACATCAACATAGGTTATATTTTAAACCTACAACAGCTAAACAGGTATGATTAAATGACAGTTTTAATGACCAAACTAACTGTAGTCTATTGTCAAGATCATTTAGTCCTTAAGATGCAGTACACCTTCGCTGAGGGCCCTCAGCAGACTTAGTGCAGAAGTCCCTGTCTTCGTCAAGCAGTTAGCAAGCTGTTCCTTGGTAGGTAACCACATGATCTGCTGAACAGCTCCAGAGTGCATGAGCTCCTTAATACTGCTGATTTCGAGGCGGAGTCTCTTTTCTGTGACACACTTTGTAGACTTGACAGCATCAAGAAGAGAATGGTTATCCGTTACACACACAATGGGCAAATTGCTGTGTGTGCAACCCCCAGTGGTAAGCTCCGAGTAGATAGTAGCTAGAAAAACTCCACTGTCGATCCCATCTGCAAGCGCCAATGTCTCTCCTGCTAACGTACTCCGTACAACTCTCCTGATGCGTTTTGACTGCCAGCATATTGGTGAAAACTTCCCATCTTCTCCCATAAGCATGATAAAATGTCCACCCTGTGTTCCTCCATCTGCAAGGTTCCCCATTGAGGAATCACTGAACACGACTAGTTTGAGGGAACAGTTTTGTCCCAAGTACTGAAACCTCAAGATCACGTCTTCTGATTTTAGTTTTCTGATGAGTTTGTTTGCACAGTGCAGGGTTTGGACAGTAGCATGCTTTGTGTTAGATGCCAAAATGGATATGTCACACATTACATCCGGTCTGCTCTGTCTTGCTACCCACAATATCTGGCCAATCTTTGATTTAAGCATGTCAAGCTCGATTTCTGTTAAAGGAGCCTCACGCTGTGTTGCTCTGGTGGGGTCCACATGAATAGGTTGAAGACTTTTTATGTATGTACTTTGTTGTACCTGTATCTCATCCTTCAGGGAATGAACCTGCATTCCAATGTAGCTGAAGCTGTGGTGTTCTTCACGTCCAACTTGAAAAGCATCTTTCAATTGGGGGATGACAGCTGTGGAGAACGCATGTGAACCACCCCAGATAAAGTCATCCACATGAGCTGCAAGGATCCCCATTACAGCACAGGAATCATCCAGCCAGTAGAATACTGCTGGATCAACTTTGACACAGTAGCTCCCAACTGCTGCATAGTGTCTTTCACTCTATTGTACCAGTACAAAGAAGCATCTATAAGGCCATAAACACACTTTTTCAACTTCCATACAGTTCCTTTGCACTGTGCTTCTTGGGGTGGGCGAATGTAGACATTTCGGGTTAACTCTTTACCTTGTAAAAAGGCTGCTTTAATGTCCATGGAGTTCAGCTGCCATTTATTTTGACATATGACAGCCACGATCATCTTTAGAGATTCTGAAGCACATGTAGGCGAGTCTTTGGGAAGGTCTTGTGTGTTTCTTTCTTCAAAGCCTCTCGCAACTAGTCTGGCTTTAGGTACAATGCCATCAGGTGTTTCCTTGAGTGTGCACACCCACCTTGTTGAGATGCATTTCTGACCCTCATCTTTTACCTCTTCAAATACATCATTCTTTTTCCAGTTGCTGAGTTCAATGTGTTTGGCAGGTATGAAGGCATCATCATCCACTATCAGTATGTCATCCTGATTGTAGTCAGTACATACCTTGGCATGCTCAGGCAGAATAACTTGAAGATCTTTAATTTGTCCTAAGTCAACTGACCTTGTTGTGCCATCAGTTTCCTCGGGCTCACTGTACTGCACATTATAACAGTTTTTGTGTTTTCCAGTGGCCTTTCCTGCCCGGCTGAGAATTTTTCCAGTGTGGGTTTGGCCACTTTCATTGTCTGTGTATTGAACCAACTGTCCAGCTTTCAGCCTCAGGCCTTCACAAGTCGCGGTTGAGTTTATCTGCGACGTGACAGGTTGATCGAGATCACCTCCTCCAGGCTGTACTGATGCATGAGAGGGTTCAGTGTTATCCTCAGCATCAAGGTGTTCATCATTTGTCGGTTCCACTTCCTGTAATTCATCGTCACTGTCATAGTTATGATCATTGAGTCCAACTGCTGGTGTCATTGTAAGTTTTTCATTGACAATTATTCGATCTCCCTTTGTATTTTCTTCCAGCTCTGGGTGATCCACTTTTCTCAGCCTAGACTGGTGCACTCGAATGTAGGTTCCCCCATGTCTGACAAAAATCACCACACCATCTTGGCCGATGACTACGCCTGGACCTTTCCACTCGTTACAGTCTACTCTCTTATAGTATACTTTGTCCCCCGTTTCATATCTGTCATCATTGGGCCGGAGTTGTTTGCGAAGGGCTCTTCGGATCCTCTCAGAGCATTCGGCTTCCGTAAACGCTCTTCTTGATGCATGTAATGTTGTGATGTGTTGGGCTACCCAAGTATTCAAACTTGTTTCCAGAGCTGGTGGCTTATCGGTAAGGGTTGAAGGCAGATTTGGGTTCTGCCCAAACACTAGTTGGTAGGGGCTGTAACCATGTACATTGTGCATCGAGTTTTTTGCCATCAAGGCCCAATCCAGGGCCGTCTTCCAATCACATTGGTTGTCTTTCTTCACCTTCAGCAAAATGTCAGTCAGTGTTTGATTATGCCTTTCCAGCAGGCCGTTGCTCCATGGGCTGTATGCTGCAGTGGTTTTCACTTCAATGTTAAATTTTTCAGCCATGTCCCTAATTTCTTCGTTGTTGAATTCACCTCCATTATCACTGAGTAACCTGCGCGGAGGACCATGGATACTTATCCAGCAGTGAATAAAGTGCTTCACTATCTCCCTGGGTTTTTTCGTGGTGATAATACTCCCCGCACTGAAGCGTGTGAAGTGATCAATAGCATGGAGATACCACACTCCCGGTTCAAGCTCATGCAAGTCCACAGCAATAGTTTCATTGTATGTTGAGGCCATGGGCAAACCCACCACTGGTTTGCGTTTTGGTTTGCTGTACCTGATGCATGTTTCACAGTTTTTTACAATGTCTTTGAGTATGGTGTTGCTTTCCTCATCATTATTACCTGCACAGGCCAGTAGTTTTTGTAGTCTTTCAACTGAAGCATGTCCAAATTGTCGATGCAGTTTCAACAGGACTGTCTTTTTCCCCTTTGTTGTCATGTTTTCTGTCACAGCGAGAACTTCATCCTCATCGTTTTGGGTCTCACTTTCTTCTGCGTCACTATCATCTCTCAAGTTCACACAATAATGTCCTGAAGATGTCTGTTCAAGCTCAACAGGTTGTTCAAACATTGTCGCTTTGTCATGCGCAATGTCCAAAACTGCACTTGCTCTTTTCAACGAAGTCTTGCTTAAAAGCATGGGTATATCTGCAGGGACAACTTCTGTTTCGATTTTGCATTTTGTCTGTCCTATCTTGACTGGAATAATCACTTTCCTCGTGGAGTGGACCACTTTCCCATCACCAAACCTGAAAGGTCTTGCACTCTGTTTGTCACTAACTTTTTGCAACTCACTCTGTGGCAGTTCACTGATGTAATCATCAAGCCATTTTTCCCCACACACAGTTCTAGTACAGGCTGTGTCAATCACAGCTGATCCCAAAGCCTCCACCATGAAGATTTCTGTGTCAGACAAAACGTTGGAAAACAAAGTAATGTTGCATTCTTCAACATCATTTTTTATCCCCTCATCCTTTGTCAGTTTTACATATTCCTTTTTGTTTGGACAATCCTTTGCCCAGTGGTAAGTACTCTGGCATACTGCACATCTTGTTCTCCTCCCATGTTTGTCGAGTGGGTTTGTGCCCTGAAACACCGTTTGTAACGGTTGCAAGTTTGACCTACCCTCTCGTCTGCCTGTGTATCGCGTGTAGTAGGCAGCATCTTCGCTCATTCGCAGCGCACTGCTGCCATCTTGTGGTGTAACGTTATCGCCAAAAATTCTTTTCAAGGCTGATTTTACGTCAACAAAAGAGACGCTCGGGCAAGCTGTTAGCGCCAGCTGCTTATCTTTCACATTAAGTCCCGCGGTATCTAGTAGCTTGAAGGCTAACACGGCATCCGGAAGCTCCATTTTAAATTTACAGAGCTTGTTGTAGCGATGTTCAAATTCGATGATGTAATCCACCATTGAAGTAGCGCTTCCTCTAGCGATCCGATCGAACTCGGTGTAAGCCTCGTACTGCCGGTCCTTTTCTTCTTTCAAAAACAATGAGTCCAATTTAGTCATAAGTGTAGTCATTCCCGTGTCGGAATTTAAGTCGTCAGCAGCAATTTCCAGAGCACTAGCCTTGGCTCTCCCCTTTAGCGACAAGGTAACCGCCAAGGCTTGCTTCTTTTCATCCAGTTCTGTGACGAGTCTCCATATTGCGATCTCATTTTTCCAGCTTTCGTATGACGTCTTCTCGTCAAACGGTGGCGGAACTTTGTAATTCCCAGCAGCAGCCATCCTCTGCTACCAATGTTAACCGAGATAATCCAATAACCACAACGACAGTTGATCAAGTTGAAACGTTTACTAAAAGTTAGCATATTACATGCACAACCATGGCTGCCGCCATTATTCACCGATAGAACAGCCAGCCCACCAAACTGCGCACGCGCAGTAGATAACATGCAACTTAACAAGGCCTCCCGTGAATATTAACTCCCCGCTCAAAGGTTCTGGGTTTGATCCCCAGTGCGGCTTATCAGTAGGCTATCCTTAAGAAGGAATAATCTAAACCTCTGGCTGCTCCTTAATGACATCTATCTCAATCCATTGTCATGCGCTTAGGATGGAAGTTTCTACTTAATAGTTAGTCGAGGGTGTACTGACACTATTATAGTTTGATAGGAATGGATACTTTGTCCTACCTGTGCAGGGGTCCGCGTGGGGGGATGGTGGTCTCTGGCAGGAAGTCCACCAGTGGGACCCAGCAGCCTCCGTTGGAAGGCATGGGCAGAGGGTGGGGCTGGTTGGTCTCCACCACTGACACCAGCCATGCGGCGTAGGGGGGCAGGGGGTCGCCTGAGGAGACACGCACACGAAACACATGAAGTATCACTACGGTTAATGCAACCCTGGGGCCCCAAGGGGACGGGAGTTTGGATGGCATGGGACTTTTTTCCAACCCTTCAGCGTCGGCCCGTGTGCGCTCATGCAGATCAGCCCGAAACCTGTTTGCTTATTGGCGGTTTATTTATCTTGAACAAGCGGTTCTCAGTATTCTGTCATATTTGGCTGTTATTGAGACTTAAAGGTGTAGTATGCAGGGTTAAGTGACGTCCAGGCGTGACGATGCACATTCTAACCAACTGAACATGTCAACATCAGCAACATCGATCTAAGGGAACGAAAACACGCCGCTTGTTATTTATTTTCAACTTCCTCCCACCAGTTTCATTGTTATTCAGACGCTGAGGCAACTTGGACCCGGCAAGAGTTGAAACAATCGGTCGATTTCAGGTCACTGGCAGTGGCTAAGAAGCCCCCCCCCTCCCCAGTTTCCCTTTAGTCCGGTGCCAGTTCTTCTCCTCTCAGCCGCCTGCCCCCCCCCCCCCAGGGGAGCGCGGGCCCCTCGGACCTCAGGGGGCCGTTCTGTTGTGGTCCTCCTCATGCATAGTCAATAGACACACCACCCCCCTGCGCTCCAACACCCAGCGTGTTACCCCGCTAACTGCTGGACGGTTCACACCCCCACCCTCGCCGCCCCCA
This sequence comes from Pollachius pollachius, assembly GCF_949987615.1. NCBI lineage: Eukaryota > Metazoa > Chordata > Actinopteri > Gadiformes > Gadidae > Pollachius > Pollachius pollachius. Next base: position 6,866,531 of record NC_136936.1, on the reverse strand, counting down.
ACCCCACCGAGGGAGCCCCCCGGCCCGGGGGCCACTCACTCTTCTCCTCGTCGTAGGAGCCCCCGGAGCTGTTGCTGTAGCGCGACTCCAGGCGGTTGTGGGCGCGCCTGATGTGGCTGAGCCTGTGGGGGTCACACAAGGAGAGCACCGTGAAGAGCTGGAGTGCCCCACCGGGGCTCTGAGGCAACAGGGCTCAGGCCGGGCGTTCGGTCAGGGCTAGCCGGGCGTTCGCAGGGCCTACCTCTCCTCGCTCTCCTTGGACGCCTTGGTCTCGTCCGTGTCGGCGAAGCCATCCTGGCCCGCCACCACCGTGTTGTTGCTGGATGTGGTGCCTAAAACACGTTTTATGTTTTGAATATATTTTTGACAGCTTTATTCGTACAGAACACCAGACTTTCTGTATAGTCCTGTTAACGCACATTCTGAGGTATGAGCACCTCTGTTTATTTGTGTGATTGGCTACCCATGAGGATATGTGAACCAATCAGGGGGATGCAACCGACATCAACCAATCATAAACCCTAACAGGATCAACTAGGCTCAACAAAGGTTCTTAATCCTACCACCAGGGCGTCAACAGGGAGTCACCAGGCGTACCTGAAGCCCCAGGGGGGGGCTTGCCCGTGGCGGTGAAGCGGTAGAAGGGGGGGCTGTCACAGTGCTGGACCACCGGGTTGACGGGGTCCGTCTGCTGCAGCTCGAACAGCAGCTCGTCCATCGTCTGGATGGTGTTGTCCCGACACAGGTAAACCACCACCTTCTTGATCTGCACACACACACACACACACACACACACACACACACACACACACACACACACACACACACACACACAAAGTTATAGTCCATGGTACGACCCGAAGAGACAGTTAGCTTACAACACTAGATGTGTTTACATTTGAATTTATGCATTTAGTCGTTTTAGACATGACATCAAAGCTAGCTCAATAATTTATTTTAGGAGCATCTTCTGTCATAATTGTTGAAATTCTTTTTACATCCCAAAGGCAGTCAATAAATAAAAAATACATATTTGCTTTATGTAATCCAATTTGTGATTGGCTGATGATAAGATGGTTGGATACGTTTAAAATGTAGATCTAAATCTAAATCTAAAGAGCACATTTTATGCTTTTTCGACTTTTATGACCTATAAACGTTGTTCTAACGATTTATAGTCATATTTAACCATACTAAAGTGTCAAATAATGACGTACATGCATTTAGACGTCTTCGCTGCTGACCGCCTGGGGTGGCTGTGCAGAGCGCTAAACACTAGGGACGCCGATCGCCATTCACTTCAAGTTCAAATTTCCGGGATTTATCTACGTAGAACAATCCAGATTTTCCATGTATTGTAATGCTGACACATGCTCTTCCGGAAGGTAACCAATCACAACGGAGTGGGGTTGGCAGGAGGGGGGCGAGGGGGCGGAGAAGGACGAAGCCGAGTGTTGACAGAGAATGCTGAAAGCGCCCAGATGAGAGTGAGAGTTTCCCGAAAATCGACATAGTTTTTTGTGCTGTGATTCGTGTCAGGTTGCTCTATAGGAGTCATTAATAAGAATGAAGACCAGTAAAGTAGTATAATAGGAGATCTTTAAGGAGCAGGAAGACGGGCGGGGTATCTCGCTCAAGGATGCCTACAGGCAAGACTGTGACGGGTCGAACCATTCTTAAGACTGCGGACCTCGCAGGTCAAACCATTCAGACGTGACGCTCAAGCCACGACCAAGACCAGTGGGTCAAACCGCTCAGAAGCAATGCTCAAGCTAAGACGGAAGCCAGCGGGTCGAACCATTCAAACACTATGCTCAAGCTGAGACTGAGACCAGCGGGTCAAACCATTCAGACACGAGGCTCAGGCTGAGGCCGGTGTAGGCTCACGTATGGCAGCAGGTCCGTGTCGCTGCTGACTCCACACAGACTGATGAGGAACTGCAGCGTGGTGCGCAGGTTCTGGCCCCAGCGCTGGTTGTTGACCAGGGAGTTCCAGGCGTTCTCCATCTCCGGCCCGGGGACATCGTCTCCGTACTGCCCAGGGAGGAGCAGCAGAGGAGGGTTAACTTCACCTAGTCAGGTCCCTGCCTGGACCCATATCCATCACCCATAATGACTATATTGAGGCTGTCTATCCTGGACACACCCTGGTACACACACACACTACAGAGGCACACACACACACACACCCTATGCAGAAACACACACACACACACACACACACACACACACACGCACACACACTACATAGACACACACACAATTAGCAGACATACACACAAACTATGCAGAAACACACAGAGACACATACACACACACACAACGAAGACGCACACATAGACGCACACACACAAACACACACGCTATTCAGACACAAACACACAGACACACACACACACACACACTAAACACAAGCACTATGCAGAAACACGCATACACTCAAAATCCCTCTAGTTATGTAACCTGGTTCACCAACAAAAATATAAATGAAAGCACTCAAAAGTGCTCAGTGCTATCCAAAGTGTCTAACATGAGTGAGGCTGAGAACTATCTAAGCAAGCTCAGACACATTTTTTAATCAAACCCTTCTCATTCCTCTTCCCCCTGTGCGTACCTTGGCGGTCATGAACATGAGGTTGTTGAGGACCATGGAGGTGGCCAGCAGGGACCCCCATCCGCTGCCCATCAGCTGGTGGTGGGAGCCCCCCAGACCAGCGTCCCCCGGAGAGGCCTCGTAGTCTGGGCTGCTGGGCGTGGAGAGGGGGGAGAGAGGGGAGAGGGGGGAGAGCAGGCCCTGGTCCACCAGCTCTATGTTGGAGAGCCAGGGCAGGAGGTAGGTGAGCATGACTTGCCGGCCATTGGAGTGGGTGGTGGGGAACCTCTGACTCACCTCTGGAGACCGGAAAGGGGGAGGGAGAGGGGGGGGGAGAGAGAGAGAGAGAGAGAGAGAGATAGAAGGGGGGGTGAGAGGGAGAGAGAGAGAGAAGGGGGGAGAGAGGGAGAGAGAGAGACACACAGAGAGACAAAGAGACAGAGAGAGAGAAAGAGAGAGAGAGAGAGAGAGAAGGGGGGGAGAGGGAGAGAGAGAGAGAGAGGAGGGGGGAGGGGGTTAGAGAGATAGGGAGAAAGAGAGAGAAAGAGAGAGAGAAGGGGGGGAGAGAGGGAGAGAGAGACACACACAGAGAGACAGAGAGAGAGAGAGAGAAAAGGGGGGAGAGAGGGAGAGAGAGAGAGAAAAGGGGGGAGGGGGGAAGAGAGATAGAGAGAAAGAGAGAGATAGGGAGAAAGAGAGAAAGAGAGAGAGACACACACACAGACAGACAGACAGACAGACAGACAGACAGACAGACAGACAGACAGAAAGAGAGCGCGAGAGACAAAGCAAGATAGAGAGACAGAGAGAGGTTAAGTCAGGTAAACATCAGTAAAGTACAGTGAGAGCTTGTTAACAGAAATAAGTGCTGCATTTGTCCCATCGTTAATATTGATCTTTGGAGAGCTTTAGTGGAGCTATTAAGAGATATGCTTCCTTGTCAGTTGCTAACTGTGTCAATGGGTCGTCATAGCAACAGTAATAGTCCTGGGGTATTTTAATGTTTTGAATTGGGAGCTATTGGGAATTGAATGGACTAACCCACGCACACACATACACATGCACACACTCACACACACACACACACACACACACATTGACTCGTGCGCCTGGTCACCTGAGAACAGAGGCAGGGTGAGTTCGGGGTACATCCTAGCCAGCTGGCAGGAGAGCTGGGCTAGAGAGACGCTGTAGAGAGGTGGAAGGGCCCGGTGGGTGCCGTACAGTATACTGCTGGCCTTCTGCTCCCCAATCCTCTTAGAGTAAACAGACAGCTTAACCTCAAGAATCTGGCGGGACGGATAGATAGAGAGGGGACTTAAGTCAGTTAAAAACATATTGGAAGCAACCGGAGCAGTGGTTTGTGGCCTGGCCTGGTTTTGAGGTCTGCTTTCCTGAGTTCTTTACCTGCATTAGCTGCATGGAAATCTCATAGATTTCCCTACTGGAGTCCGACGCTTTGAAGAGCACCAGGTTCAGCAGGGTCACCAGGTCACATGGGTAGTTCCTGCATGGCGGGAGAGAGAGAGATGGAAGAGAGAGGGATGTTTACATTACACTCCCACTGTCCTGTGTAGAACCATGGGCTGTGTGTGAGAGGGGTTGCAACCAAGGGTTGCAGCGAGAGTGTGAACTCCTTGGTAGAGATCGATAAAACAAGGAAGGGACGTGTGAAGAGGGATGAATGGAGAACGAGCGCTTTAAGAGGATTAGCTGAGGTGGAGAACTGGAGCCCTAAGATCGCTGGCCAGAGCCGTTCACATCCTATCGGAGGAAATGTGGAACGAGGCTGGTGGCTGAAGGCATCCGTTACAGGGATGCTGCGCTGCATCTCAAACAGGCTGGGAAACGTACACCACTGCCTAAACCACAAGATTTAACTACGATTTGATGTGATGTCAAAGTGAATTTCAAGGTCCTTTACTCTGAAAAGCTGCATGACTTCATAGTGTCTCGATAGGCCGTAACTTGTACCACAAATGCTAAAAAGTGATGCTAAAATGATGCCATACATGAACTACACAATTAAGTTTTATCTAAACTACAAAGGGATCTTACATTACATGTAAGATCCTTACATGTAAGAACATTACATCTTTGTACATCACCCATAATGCACTGCAAGCTGGCAAAATGGGTAATTCACCAACATCTATTTAGAATAGAAGAATTTGATCTTCAGGAAAACACATTGACAATCAATTGTCGTCAACCGCTATCAGGAGGGTTGATTAAAAGAAAAAAAAATCATTAAAGGCCTCATTAACCTCAAGAACACAAACACCACATGACTCCTGTACGGCGAGGACAGAGGGAACGCTCTACCTGCTGCCACACACGGTGGCGATGGCCTTGAAGCAGCCGGACGCAAGCTGGTAGGACCCGGTGTAGCAGCGGTCCACGGCCCAGTTGAAGAGGTTCACCTGCTGGGCGTTGAGCTCCAGCAGCAGGATGACCACCTCACAGCCCAGCTGGTGGACCTGGGAGGACCACACGAGACATCAGGACTATGGCTGCGTTCCAAAACACCCGTCCTGTCGCGGCTTCACTGCAAAGGCTCAATTATGGCTCCACGTCGACGCGACGCAAGGGGGACGCATTGCCGCCTTGCGTCCACCACAGGGGTCTGATGTGCGCCTCCAAAAAATTGGAACCTTGCATCGAGGCGATGCAGCAGCAGGGCCTGTGATTGGTCCGCTCACTAAAACCCGACGCGGAACCAAAACAGGTTCATGCCTGCATCGAAGCGCCTGCGTGGTCATTGCGTTGCGTCGACGTGGAACCATAACTGAGCTTTAAGACGGAGGTGCAGTAGCAGTGAGTGGTGGGCTGTTGATGATCTGGGCCCAGAACAATCTTTTGACCTGAAGATTTAAGGGCGATTTATGTCTGAGGACATAGTGGAGGAGATAAAAAACAAACTAAATGATATACTGATGTATCTTTGGTCAGAGGCCGCTTTAGACTGCTCCACTATCTTACTAAATATTAGGTCAGTCACATGGGGAGATTTATAAAGTGAGGGCGAGGGAGAACGTGATATCTCCATTTCCAGTTTGTCTGTGGTGTCTCATGTATCCGCCATGTTTGGTTTGGTAAATCAAAGGTTGATCCAGTTCACAAAGGGAGGTTCTCTAAGGAGCTATCCGCTTTCGAAAGATGAAGGTTTTTTGGGATTGAAAAGCGTGTCCTGGTTTTGATGCGGCACAGGGAGGAATCTATCAGGCCATGCCAAGAGGAAGATGAATAACTTCTGTTCTGGGCGATAAGCCAAGCCAATATCATCTATTCAACCCACACCCATGTAATGTAAACACAGACGCACAAGCTGAAAACCAACTTTACTTCTTATCAGGAGTGAATCAACTAACCCACAGAGAAACGTGCCACACTTTGCGCCTCAATAAATCAAACGCCGAAATGATTAAATTACCGCTAACATAAAAGCCATCTTTCCCCTGGCTGCCCACCCCTTTGGTCAGCGTTTGTATCTTTCCACCCTCGATTCGGGGGCCCTCAATCCCCAGCGATCAGAGGGGCCGAATCTGGGTCGGTTCTTTGTTTCAATACAACGGCGCGATGAATCACCGGCCACTTACCCGCTGGTCCTGGCAGGCCAGTATGTTATCCAGCCACTTATAGAGGTAGCCGTCTGGCGACAGGCCAACGTTATCAAACGCAGGGCCGCAGCACAGCACGGCAGACATGGCCTGGATGGGACCGGGGGGAAAACAATTAGAAAGGAGACACGTTTAGAAGAAGAAAAACGGTTATTTCAGGAAACTATTCCGTTCAGGGAGAGTGAATTGTTGTTTTTTTTGGGGGGGTCGGGGGTGGAGGTGGGGGGAGGGGGACATCTGAAGTGGACTGCGGCGATGCTATTTCAGAGGCAGCCGGGTTCTTGAAAGCGTGAGAACGTCTGGGGTGTGTAGGAGAAGGCTGAAATGTTATGGACGGCATTTTTCTGCGTTGTGCTTGTTCGGTTAGTCGTACACGTTGGTGTTTATCAAAGCGTTAGGGTATTCGTAGGGTCTCAACAACCTGAGAAGAAGTGGTTGGGTAATTCAAAGCATCAGCTTAGGGAGATTGGTTTAAATACACCTCTTCCTTTCAGGGGTGTATAAAGAACAATGTCTTTATTATATAATTAACTAAGTAATTTTAATAAGTAATTTTTAATAAGTAATTTTTAATAAGTAATTTTTCTCGCTGCTGATAACAGTGTAGTAAAGAGCAAACTTTCTTTACAAGTGTCTTAAAACTTAAATAAACAAAGGGTCAACACAGTCTTAAACAAAGTACAAAATGTAAATTCTAATTACACTTCTAAAACACCTCTAGGAATTCTGGGTAATGAGTCAAACATGCTTGCTCTTAAAACCCTAGTATGGCCAGCAGCACTTCAGGCCATGAAGCAATGCAGTAACTTTGTTTTGTTAATGAGCTAAGCTGTTTACAGGCGATAGCAGCGTCTCCCAGCAGAGACCTGATATGCTGCTGCGTTAACGGGGCTATGTGTCGCCATTGCAATGACTTTAACCTCTATGTATAGACTATGGCACAGGCTAAAATTAGAAGATAAGACGTTGAGGGGTCCAGTTTAGCTTTGGCTAAGTCATCGAAACAAAGTTGGCCGACAGCAGTGAAGGAAAATGCATAATTGAACAGTGCATTATATTGAACAGATGGTAGCAAACTATAAATGCCTGATGTATACATAATATGTTGTAAACCATTAAGGTCAATCTACCTTCTGGGCAGAGCAATGCTTTGGTCCTTAAGGGGAAAATCCTAGAGGTTGAGGAGGTCATAGAGAAGGGCCTGAGTCACCCAGTGGGCATCATGCTTCCATTTTGGATCTAAAGGCTGGCTGGGTGGGGGAACTGAATGCAACATTTGAATCAGACCCAGGGTGGGAGCCTCCCATTGGGTGAAGGTGTTTACCTTGAGGGCACAATACTGATATCTGGTGATTTGGTGGTTCCTGTCGCTGTAGCGGTCCAGGGAGGTGAACATGATGCTGAACGGGCCGGCCCATTGGCTGAAGAGGATGAAGAGGTGGTGACGAAGACTCTGCTGGGGGAATAGGAAGCGTCTGTGGTGCACTAGAGAGAGAAGAGGAAGTGGAGCAGAGGGGAGCATGAGTCGGCAGAACTAGCCAGAAAGGCTAACAAGCCCTGTGCCAATGTCTGGCTCACTATGCTGAGTCAGCATACGGGAGAGAAATGGACAATATTTTCAATATATGTAATGTTTAATGCAGTTTGCAAAGAGAGGGCTGCACTTAAAATTAACCTTCAAGACTGAACACAAATAGACCCAGGCGTAATACATCTGATGATCTAATGTCTACTAAATGCATAATGTCCTACATCTAGAAACACAATGCTGTACAAAAATGGTATTCTTATCCCTTAATGTTTTAATGTCTTAATGTCTTGTGTTTCGTTCTGATTGTGTACATCCATTAATGGGTTTCCTCCAGCGAGAGGGGCTTAGAGCTGGTACAGTGTGAGTGATCACCTGCCTTAGTCTCTACAGAACCCTCTTTCTAATTCATAAACTATTTCTGGAACCCGTTCCCTGGTGGGATATGTCCAAACGGAGATCAATGTTAAAGTTCTCCTGTTAGACTGTACAGCATCAGCCCGGGACAGATTGAGGGCCCGTTTTTAATAATTCATAATCCTATAATGGCCAGCCGGGATGTTCCACTAATGGACTGACGGTCTCTAATAGACATCCTCCCCCCAGAAAGAGTTTTAAAGTGAGCAGATACTTTCAGTGGGGAGATTTGCCCGACGAGGTTAGCCGGAGGTTAGAGAATTGTTTTCATAGTTGTTGTGACACGATCAAATAAAAAAGGACAGGCCCGATGTGATAGTAGTAGTCATGAAAAGCATGTTCATGACTGGAGAATGCACCTCTTCATCATGAAATTAAAATACAATAAGGAACAATGACGTTTGTAGATAGTTTGCAGATAGTTTGATGCTACCAGATTAAACAAATAGAGTTTTTATTTTTTCTATAAAAATAAGAATATATATATATATATATATAATATAATATATAAATTAATTTTTCTATATTTTAACTAATAACTAAGCCTCATTGAAATGTATCAGTGTAATAAGTGCCACATGATTCTGAGGTCCAAACGATTTGTATGGTAACTCCGGTCTGGAGCTGCCGTCAACGGCCCACTGGCTACAGCGCCTCTACCTGGGACACACTGCACCATGTTGGCCACCATGGTGCTGAAGTGGGCCCGGATGTCCTTCAGGATCTCTGCGTCTTTGTCGTTCTCTGCCTCCAGCAGCATGCGGGTCATGTCCACGTACTCCAGGAACAAGGCGCCCAGGGCCAGGCTGTCCCGCTCCAGGGCCCCGCTGGTGCTGTGTCAGACAAACATCCACTGAGTGAGACACTGTGGAGGAGGCCCCTGGGGGCCGGGGGCCAGAGGGAGGACTGGGGCGGGGGGGCTACCTGTCGCTGATGACACCGGCGTCGGCCAGCAGCTCAAAGATCCTCAGCAGCTGCAGTCTCAGCAGGTCTCTGCGCTCACGACGCTTCTTGTTCTGGGTCAACGAGACGGGACGCTTTACTCAACCAACTAACCATTCATCTACCAACCAACTCAACTACTTTAACCAACCATTCATCTACCAACCAACTCAACTACTTTAACCAGCCATTCATCTACCAACCAACTCATCTACTTTAACCAGCCATTCATCTACCAACCAACTTAACAACTTTAACCAGCCATTCATCTACCAACAAACTTAACAACTTTAACCAGCCATTCATCTACCAACCAACTTAACAACTTTAACCAGCCATTCATCTACCAACCAACTCAACTACTTTAACCAGCCATTCATCTACCAACCAACTCAACTACTTTAACCAACCATTCATCTACCAACCAACTCAACTACTTTAACCAACCATTCATCTACCAATCAACTTAACAACTTTAACCAGCCATTCATCTACCAACCACCTTAACTACTTTAACCAGCCATTCATCTACCAACCAACTTAACTACTTTTACCAGCCATTCATCTACAGAACAACTTAAGAACTTTTAACCAGCCATTCATCTACCAACCAACTCAATTACTCTAACCAACCATCCATCTACCAACCAACTTAACTACTTTAACCAACCATTCATTTACCCACCAACTTAACAACTTAACCAACCATTCATCTACCAACCAACAAGCTGAACAACCAATCCACGACCAGCCATACATACAACCAGCCAGTCATCTAACCAGGCGGTCAGCTAACCAGCCAGTCAGCTAAGCAGGCGGTCAGTTAACCAGCCAAACAACCAGCCAGTCAGCTAACCAGGCGGTCAGTTAACCAGCCATACAAACAGGCGACCGACCTCGGGTCTCCGCTCCAGTGCTTCCTTCATCAAGGGATGCAGTTCCTCCACCAGCTCCCTGTGTCAAGACATGAAGACTCATGACTCCAACTGAAACAGATTCCTACTCAAGACTACTAGTCACCACAACACTGAGGAGAAAACTCAAGCTAACTACATACAAACCACAGTAAATATTGCATTCATTTGGTGGTTACAAACTGAACATATTTTGGGTTTGTGAAAAAAAAGGGATGGGCCATGAAATGGCAGGAGCCCTGTGCTCCGCTGTAATCCCCTGCTGAGCTCCTTTAAACCCAGACCAACACAGGACACCGCGTACTTTAATTACTGGGAAAGCAACGCATTGTGTGGTGACTTCCATGGCAATGCTTTTTGCCCCATTAACAAAGACCAGATTAAACATGGGCCCCGAAATAACACTGAGCTGACCCGTTTCAACTGGATCTAACCACTCAAGGTTTCCCTAATTAATATCCAAAACACTATCATGCCCGTGAACCGCATATTTCCATTGTGACGGGTCTCTGTGTTTCACCTGAAGATCAGGGAGTTGGTGCGGCCGAAGCTGAGGACCAGAGCCTCGGTCAGCTCCAGGCTCTCGGCCCTCATCAGGGGAGCCAGCTGCTTCAGGAGCCAGGCCATGGACGGGCTGCCGATGGACTGGGGGGGACAAACACAGGTCACATGATCGGCGCGGCCAATCACGAAGATCCAAAGCACCCTGTTGTTAAAAGCTGTTTTATATCTCTTTGGAAGAACAAAAAAGAGCCAGTCATGTATGTGCCTTTAAATGACGACACAAGTGAGTCGGAGAATTTAAAGTCATACAATTAGAATTGAGGCAAAAAGTGCTGCATGACAACAACTTAACATCCATTCATCTACAGACCAACTTAAGAACTTTAACAAACCATTCATCTACCAACCAACTTAACTACTTTAACCAACCATTCATCTACCAACCAACTTAACTACTTTAACCAACCATCCATCTACAGACCAACAAGCTGAACAACCAATCCACGACCAGCCAAAACCAGGAATCATTCATCTGTGCGCTTCGTATTCCCTTCCTTTGGGAGGGATTGTATATGCTGTGTGTAACCTGAGACCCGCCGAGGTCAGACATCAGCTCTGGGCTCAGCACCTGATCCTGATGGGGGGGGGGCGGAACAAGGAGAACAATGGCCGCTTGGAGGAGGCAGGAGCGCCGGAGGTGAAGGTACCTTGTTATCGTGGAGGAGGACGCTGCCGCCGCCGCCAGCGCTGTCACCCGCGCTGGTTGCCGTGGCGACATCGGGCATGGAGGCTCTCAGGTGGCCGGGGCTCATGATGCTGGGCTTGGCCACGCCGAAGCACAGGATCAGGTAGTTCCTCCACAGCGCCACGTAGCCGTCGCCCCCGGCAGACGTGCTGGTCTTCTTGGCGTACACCGGGTTGCTAGGCAGATCGGGGGGGGGGGGGAGGAGACGTTACGAGAGCAGAATCGGGCGTGGCTATTGGGTGAAACCTTTAGCATCCACTGTCTGACTGCCTGGCGGGAGCTACTGTTATTACGGCAATTGAGCTGTTGAGAAGGCTCTCGTCCGAAGGGAAACTGAGAAACATGTCATTAAGAGGCAGGGCGGGGTTAGGGCCTCTTGCTCGAGAAAAGCCTCCAGCTAGACTATTACCTTTGGTCTGGGAATCAAACACCCTCAGCAATAAACTACCCTGTCAACAGTGGGCTGAAAGCGAGAGGGAATGACACGTAGCCTGGGACTTCAGGACTGGAATGGAGGCTGGGCACAAGGTGTATTACTGATGTCATTAGTACAACCAGCCACCATGGCTGAGGGAACGGTTAGAAGGCTCTCTGTGTTCCCTTGAACTCCCATTGGGGGACCGGAGTCATGAGGTGTTACTCTAATATCAGCACAGCACAGACAAGAGCAGAGGACAAAGAGGACAAAGGCTAAAACGCTCACGCTATAAGCTGTCTGAGTGCGTATGGGAATGTCCTGATCTCGTCGTTGCACTAAAGAACCAGGGATGGGGAGGACAGAGGGTGGAGGTGGCGGTGGTGGTGGGGGTGGTGGTGGTGGTAGTGGCGGTGGTGGTGGAGGTGGAGGTGGATGCGGGGGGCTTACTTGGGGTCGACCAGGGGCATGAGCAGCTGCATGCGGGTGAAGGCGTAGGGCCAGGCGTAGCTGAGGGCGGTGGGGCAGTGCTTGGGCAGGTTGTCCTGACGGAGGAAGCTGTAGAGGCACAGCACCCAGGGGTCCTTGACGGACTGGGCGAAGATCCAGACGTGGGAGGGGCTCCGCACGTCGTAGGGGTTGTTGACCAGCAGGGCGTTCCACTCCACCAGCCACTGGAGGTCCACGCCGTGGCCCGGCGGGACAGAGGCCTGGGGGGGGGGGGGGGAGAGGAGGTCACAAGTGTTGGTTTGTGTTCACGGTGAGGTCCGTATAAAAATATGCATGCAAACGATATTTTTTAGATGCATGCAATTATGTTTTAACAGGGATTTCCATATGAACGCAATTCTCTGCCGGCTCAAACTCCGTCGACTAGGCAGCGGGGGGGATAATGCATTCCTCACGCCACGTCGGACAACTCGACACTTGGTTGTGCTTCCGAAGACAAGACACAGCGGTTCTCTGTTTCCCTCCACATTACAGACGGAATACATTAAGATGGTAATCTTAATGGATTGTAATGAGGGACTGAAAGCCATTTGGTTAAGTGAGTGAATAACTCACCGTGTCGGACACGGCAACATTGATGAAGCTGTGCAGGATCACAGGGCTGAGCTGGTCCATGATCTCAATCATCGGTCTGTTGTCATCCTTCAGTTGAAGAGAGATTAAAAACCCACAATCACCATTAAGCACCCCGATTCCTGAACAACAGCCTCGACGTCTCTATTTGGTTTTGATCTCAATTGAAATCACCTTTTAATAAAAAATGTACACTAATGTCTAACTTAGAAACGTGACATATATCCAATTCCAGACACTGAAAACTGAACATCCATCTCAAACTAGACCTAATAATCATTGGTGACCGAGGTGATTTGAATTCCACATGACTATCCTTTCGTTGAATCCATTTGTCTGGGGCGTTCTGAACCAGGGACCGTGTGATCCGCCACGTACCTCCGTCTGCCCCAGGGCCATGAAGAGGCAGCGCACCTCCCTGAGGATGCAGACCGCCAGCCGGCGTGTGCTGAGCTGACAGGAGCACAGGAGGACCAGCGCTAGGCCCTCCACCGCGTGCAGCACGCCCGAGTGGGAGCCCCGCTCGGCCGGGCCCCTGGGGCCGCTGGGGGCCCCCTGTAACAGCTGGGAGGGACAGAGGGGAGGACCGGGTTCATGGTGTGCTGGTGGAGGATGGACTTTGGAGGAGACATGTCAGAGGCTTTTAACGTCATGCTGCAAGGCCGTGAAAAGCAACTGTTATTGTTATCAGTTCAGAACTTTATGGCTTATTGAAGGTGGATGCATGGATCGATGATAAGACGTCTCGTCCTTCGGAGGAGACGTAAAAAACCGAGGTCCTGACTCACTGAGGTCATAAAAGATCCCAGGGCACGTATCGCAAAGAGTAGGGGTTTCCCCGGTGTCCTGGCCCAACCAGGGTCATTCAATCTGGCCCCCTAATCATCCCCCTGTATAATTGGCTGACTCATTAATTCCCTCACTCTCCACCTCAAGCTGGTGTGTGGTGAGTGTTCTGGCGCAGGTTGGCTGCCGTGCATCACCCAAGTGGGTGCTACACACTGGTGGTGGTTAGTGAGGTCCCCCCTTCACTGTAAAGCGTCTTTGAGTTTCTAGAAAAGCGCTATATCAATTCAATCCATTATTATTATTATTATAAGATATCCCTTTGATGAACATTAAGAAAGTGACAGAGAAACATAATATCATGGTGCGGATCGAGAAGAAACATCCAACTAAAAAACCTGTGAAAGTGATGAGTGAGAGTGTTGATTGATGTATGAATTGATCGCCTGATTGTTTGAAGAACATTGAAAGAGTGACAGAGAACATATAAAAGTGGGCCGATCCAGCAGGAACCTCTGAGTGGAAAACCTGTGAAAGTGACCTAGTGAGAGTGTTGAATGAACACGTTGCTTAAGTGTTGTTTAGCTCTACCTCAGCCGTGTGTATCTTAGCCGTTTCCTGTATCCTCCCAGGGGCGACCAAGGCCAGCTTCCATTGGGCGAGGAGCTGCAGGAGCAGCTTGAGGGAGGTGTCCAGCATGCCCTGATGGGTGTCTTGGACCTCCCGCAGCAGGAAGTTGGTGAAGCCAAACAGGACGTCGTCACGCCAGTCAGGGAAATCCACCAACAGACTTTGCAACGAGTTCTGGGCGATGAGTCGCAGCTCGTCGTCCATGTGGATCGTCAGCCTGCCAGAAGAACCCAGAACAGGTTAATAAAAATATGCTAACGAAAGCTTGTGCATATAAATACTGTATGAAGAGAAAGAAAAATATAAACTTTATAGTGCCCATGACATAACTTCATTTATTAAAAACGTTTTTTATCAATTAATTGAAAAGACGAGGAGCTCCTCGTCTTTTGAAAACGGTATTTATTAAAAGGATGAAAAAGGTGTTTATTAAAAGGATGCACATTATGGTTGTGAATATTTTTATCATGATATGTAATGTAGTTCTCAATATTGTGAAAAATTTGTGGTTCTCACAAAATTGATTGCACACAGAGTGAAACCTTAGATTTAATTTGTCTATTAGAGTATAGATCCGCTGAATGTCGCAGTAGCGTCTGAACTCACACCTCTGTGTAGTTCAAGCATTTCCAGTTGACTGTTAGCTGCAGCAACACTTAGCACCGCCGTGTAAATACGGAGTTCGCTGTGGTGGTACATAATGTAATAGACACTTGATGTTCTAGTTTGGACTTCAGTCTCATTCACTGCAACAAGCCTTTACATGGCGTCTTGTACACCTCAAAGGGTGTATTCACGTTGTGGATAAAAACTATAAGCAACATTAACAGGGTTGGAAATGTTACATACAAATACAAGAATATTTCCTTTGCAGTAGCATTTCAACTCGATTTTCTATTTAATCTTTTATTTGTGTAGCCTCACTCGTTTCTATTTTAATTATTTTACTTGTTTCAATGTGTAGAACTTTTTTAACTTATTTTTTTATAAAAAAAAATAATAAAAGCTTCTAAATATATATTGCCTAAAGAGATGACAAAAAATAACATTTAATTAATTAATTAATGAAAACAATTATGTATGAATCAAGTGATTATTGTTGATAACAGACCTAGAGAGCAGGTCGACCAGCTCCGGCCTGGACATCCCATCCGGAAGGATCCGGGGAACGGCGGCAACACAGGTCCTGAACAGGTCGATCCTCGGCTTCCTCTCTCCTCTGTGGGTCAGAGAGTTCTAGGTTCACTCTCCATCTTTAGGGGACCTTTGTGTTTCTACTGGTACTATTAATACCAGTGCTTCTGCTTACAAGTACAACGTTACCATCATAAATCAACAATAAACAATAATCCTCATCATCGTCATCATCACAGCCATCGTATCAAAATATCATAATACCATGATAATAATAATCGTGCACATCCAGTCTCATAAATAATGTAGATTGTTATTATTACCAACTCCGTCATACAGCGCTAACTTCTAACACTTGCATCATCAGCGCCGTGTGAGTCACCAGCGGAGGGCTTTCTGCAGAGCTTTGGACTCACGTGATCATCTCCTCAGGCTCTTTGTTCAGCATCTGGACGTTGGTCATCATCATGCAGCGACCCACCTCCTTGTCCAGGTGTCTCAGCATGCTGTCGATGGCCTTCCGCACCTGGAAGTAGTACTGGAACATGCCTGCAGGCGGCGGGGGGACACAGTGGTGGGGAGTTAAACTGGGAATAGAACAGCCTCATAACCGGATTATCAACAGTAACTACGGCTACTCGAAGGGCACAAAAAGACCAGACGACCCTCCGTGTTCCAAGAAATGACTACAGTCCAAGAAATATAGACATTAAAAAAATGTGTTATCTTCAGAGGCACTTGTTCCGATACCCTGTGTCTGCAGCCTCACTAACCTTTACCTGCTTGTTCATTACATGTATCTGTATTAATTGTTAGTCGCTTTGAATGACGTGTGCTAAGTAGCTAACAGTAAATAATAAAGCGTAAACAGTAAACGGAAAACAGCAACCAGGAAACAGGAAACTGGACACAGTAAACAGTCAACAGTAAACAGTTAAAGATAGTTGACTCATCCTGACTCTTCCTATGCCCTGACTCCTTGAGGCCTGAACCTGGTGCCCCCCCCTACCTATGCCTTTGGCCTCTCCGTCGGTGAGGGTGGTGCTGAGGTAGGTCTTCTTGACGCGCAGGGTGTTCCCGGAGGGCATGGTGCAGCCGGTGTTGGGCATGGGGGGCTCTCCGTCCTTCTGCTGCAGCTTGTCGGCGATGACCAGGAACGCCCGCAGACCGATGTTCATCCTCTGGGACCACAGCACACCACGTAGCCACGGTTACTTCACCAGCCACGGCTGTGTGCATGGTCGTTACTTATGTGTACATTATGTAAGGGGTAATGTATAGAACGCCGGTCGTTATCGGGGAAATAAGCCCCGACGGGGCGAACAGGTCAACGACGCGCACACGGTTTGTCTTTTTACAATTTATTTGTTACCAGCATTTGTACTGTGATCAGCCGAGAAATAGTCCGCCAAAGACGTTGACGTCGCTTAGCAACCGAAGACGCTGGGGTTGACAAGTTACCGGACTACTTGCGGAGTGAAACCAAAGACGTCATTAGAGGCAAAAAGTCATTTTTTTCCCGGACAGCGGTCAATTATACTTAGTAACGGTGAATTATCAAATATAATTCACCACCGGAAGTTGTGAAGAGCCCATGCAAGTGAACGGAGCATTCCACGGCATTGAGAAGACCCGTGAATTAAATATATATAATACACATATAATATCATTATATGAGTAATGAAACAAACAGATTATACACATAAATGGCAATAGAGATAATAATAATAATTATTATTATTTCTTTAAGAGTAGTGTGATTCAGCTGTCTTGACTAATTGTTTAATAAGTGTCCATTAAATCTTGTGTGCTCGTTAAAGTTATTTCAGTATATGTGACAATAGGTGGCAACAGTGGTTGATATTCCATCACCACCATAAGCTAAAAGAAGGATAAATCCCCAGTAGACTCAAAACTTTATAAGGCAGATGAAGTGGAAGAACTAAAATGTCAACAATATACCTCTGGATTAAGACTGAAGGCTTTCGCTGGTTTTCCAACACTGAGTAGGTCGAAGATAATCTCTCTCATGGCGAAATCCAGTCTCTCCTGCAGGTTCCCAATAGAGAAAGCGTATACATATGTTACATTCACATCAATAGCTCCCAAAGCCTATTCATGTGTGCACACATAGTACGGCTGTGACCCAGGTATGTTTGATCACTGTCCAGGGTTATCTCTCTACCTGGGCAATGAACTGGATGATTTTGACGAAGATGTTGAGTGGCATGTCTCTGGGCACCACACTGCGAGATCCCTTAGGGAAGAGGGTGGAGACGATGGTGCTGAGACGACTGCAGACAGAAGAACCAGAGTTAAACCTGCACACTGGGCAGGTTTCTCAGACACATGCCCAGCAAATGTTATGTTTTTGCAGGTTTTTAATGCGAAGCCTCATTCAATTACTGATAATGCGCATTAAATATATTAAACATATCTAAACATAAATGACATAAAGAAACATATATATACATCAATTACACATAGAAACATATATAAATACATCAAAATGATTAAAACCTCAATCATTCATTTAATATAAAAATCCTCATATTTCCATAGTGTTGAATATTATCTTGTGTTATTTCCTACTTAAGCACTATTTTTCCACTCAATATCAATTGGGTCTGCATTGACCACCGAGTTGAGGAATTACTGGGTCTACTGTCAGACCAGCAGATCCCTGGAATACACCCAGAACAGGAAGCTCACCCCTGGGTGGCTGTGTTGCTCTCACACTTGATCCTGATCATGTAGACCCACAGCAGACGGTACAGAGACTCCAGCGCTACGCGGGCCATCTTAGGGTCTTTACTCTGAAAAAAAAGTGTATCAACCCAGTCAGAAAGGCACAGCAACAGACTAGGATGCATTAAAGTATTTGTCGTTGAGTATTTATATTGTAATTATAGGGTTATGATCATTGACTGTTTCAGTTTCAAGCGCATTTGAGTTCTAATCCAAAACTACCTAATTACTACTATAACACAGTACGCAGCCATGTACCACCACTACTATCAACTAAACCACTGCCTTGGACCAACTTTATTACGAGATTTAGAATGAGCATCAAGACAATGTCTCGTTTAAACCAAGCTGGACGTCTTCAGATGTCGCCTTGACTACATTACCATGACGACTCGGCGGAGAGGTTCCGTTACCTTGAGGTTGGAGAGGCAGTTGGTGAGGAAGATATGCCACCGGCTGAGGAAGAACTGCTTCTGGCTGACACACAGCAGACATGTGACCAGCGGGTACAGTGCCTGAGGACAGAAGAGATAACAATAGTCTCAGATTCGGAGCACCCCCAAGGTATAAATGGATCCTTCAGTGATATAGTAGTACTAGACAGGTTATTTTAATTAAACTGGGCCCAGGGGTGGATGAAAATGGATGGCGTTCCACTCTGCCTTCAGGGAATAGATGAGATTACGAAACGCCTCCTGAAAATACTCCCATACCTTCTTTTCCTAAAATGTGGAAGCCGATGTGAGGTAATGTAATGAACATCGACTGACAGAAAGGTCTTCTAATAATATCTTAAACTACCTCAGGCGACTGGGAGTCCTCTGCAGGGTCAGTTGGGGGCTGCTGTCTGACTGTGACACCAGATGGACGGCCACAGAGGACATGTGACCCGTGTGGACATGCTGGCCCTGATGCTAATGAAGTACTTTGCATTGCATCCTCTCACGTTCACCACCACAGTCCTCACTTCCACTTCCTGCTGAGCGCCGGCGCCCACTCTTTCTTCGGTGCAACTTGAGCTCATTACACACCGTTGCGGACGCAATGAGTCAATCTCAAGAATGTCTAATGAATTTAAAATAGAAAGCGACATGCCGGTTGGTATAAAGAGCCACACTGTCTGTCCTACGGTTTATAAACGTTGCAGATGACAGAGAGCATCAGCACAGGATTGACTTAGACTCCCACAACTCTTTAAGTCAGCCAAGGCGTGAAGCTGAGGCTGTTACAGTGTCTATGGGCGAGGGTGTAATGACAAACAAACAAACAAGACTAAACGGGCCAACCCAGGAGTGTGGCTGAGGAGATGGTGACTGACCAGTGAGTGCTTCTTCTTGGAGGACGACTCCAGGGTCGTGTCGTACATGCTCTCCACAAAGTTCCTCAGGCAAGGGACGTTGACCTCGTTCTTCACAGCCTGGGGCAGGACACAGATCACATTAAACCATCAAGCCATCCATCGGTCAATCGAACTTAGAGCAAAATCAAATGAACTGTGCTGAGCAAGTGCTTCACAAGAGAAATAACACAACAAGGATGATATATAAAGTACGATACAGAGAAAGAAATAGACAAAGATTATAAATGAATAGAGAAAGGTCAAAGCTCAGAAGGTCAGAGTCTCCGCCCCCAAAAGAGATGGTTCTATCACCACAAGCCATGCCAAGTCATGTCAGTTTGAACGGCCTGGCAGGAGACACTTACGGCCGCCACGGGAACTAGGATTTCTACGAAGAGGCCGGCCAAGGCATGCTTGATGTCCCTATCTCTGTCCTTGACCTCCAGGAAGTACTGTGCACACTCCTGCAGAGACAAATTGAGAATGGAATGAGGTGTTAGAATTTGTATCTTCATTCATATTAGTTCTGAATTCATGTTCTCCAGATAATGTTTCTGTCGCAGGGAACAAGGTGCACAAAGTTTGAATGATTATTTTCTTCAGATTCCGTTGGAGACATTTTATTTTTACGAAAAGAGCTTATTCACCACAACAAAGAATGAAGAAGAAAGAACCATATAAAACTGACTAACTTGAAGATTTTCAGGTTCCCATGTGATCATTTACCTGCAAGAACTGGAAGGAGGCCTCAAAGTCTTCCACAGGGTACATCTTGATCCTGAAGAACTTGACGCCCATGATGAGGCTGATGGTGCTCTGGACCACGTAGGGGCTCTGCTCCTTCTGCCTCAGCTCCTTCAGCTCACTAAGGAACCTCTTCTTCACCGCCGGGAACCTGGAGACCAGGAGGAGGACACCACCCAACCATGAACAACATGACATTACATCTATATGTGGCTGAAGGGAATCCTGACTCCGCTGGTGGGACGCACAACGCACAGCAAAGGGTCCGTCAAATTCCAACCCGAGGTTTGACCCTAATATACATGTCTTCATCCACCCACGTTCCTGTCTGTCTTCACAGTTCGATCCATGTAAAGACATAATGGCATCAAATATAGGTTAAGAGTTGGGCTAAGTAAAGACTCATCCCGGTAGGATGTTCCTTAGAGCCTCCTTCTCATGTTTTTTTCCCCCTTGATTCAGCAGAAAGGAAGAGGTCATAAAAGGTCCAAAATACTTGACGTTTCAACACAACTTCTATGAATATCGTCCTCTTCTGGCCCCGGCGGCGGCAGACAGTTAGTCTGCACACAGGAATAAACCCTCCCGGACCCAGGTCTTTGGAGGACTCGGCCCCATTTAGGCCCCATTTAACCACAATCCAAATTTAAACCCGAGACAAAATGCCTTCATTGGGCTAAATTGGGAAGGTCGTCCATCAGGGGAGCGCTTGTGAGCATCCCCCGGAGCCTGGGGCTTGGCGACACTGAGGAACGTGTGTGTTCTACTGTATCTGGGGTGACCTGACCTGGGAGAACCGCACAGTATCTGGAGACGACTCTGCCCGCCAGGCGACCAGAGAAGACCACACTCCCAGGGAAGTACAATGATTGAATCTGATGAATCTGATTAATCGGATTTCAAACAGTTCCTCCAATATAACGCGAGCCTTGCGGGTATATTGAGGGAGAGGGCTCTCTCTCTCTCTCTCTCTCTCTCTCTCTCTCTCTCTCTGGTGAGAGTGTGTGCAGGAGCCTGAGTGTGTTATGGTCTAAAATAAACAAACACATCCGTTTCCAGTCCTAGTTGGTTGTACGCATAACAGTCAAAAAGGATAAAAATTAGATTTTTTACGAAAAGATTTGCATCATTGTCATCGGCATCCACTTCATCATCATCAGAAACCAGCACCACAACCATCTCCATCATCATCATCATCATCATCATCATTTGATGCAATGAAAAGACATACACAGTAAATATTAAATTTCAAGTCAAACTGAAGGTCTCAAAAGCATGCAGCACTGCGTTCAACGACAGGCTGCCTCGCCCTAGCGCTGGTGGCCGTAGCACTGTTGCACTCACTTGGCCTGGGCAAGGACTCCTACGACTTCAGCGTAGAGGTCTGCCACAGTGTGCATGTTGCCAGTGTTGGGGCCATGGTATCTGTGGAGAGGAGGCAGGGGGAACAGGCAGAGGTTAGAGAGCAACGCTCCACCTCAACAGGAGGGAGACGTACACGGAGAGAGTGTTACAATGAAATGAGCTTACCCCTCTTTGTATCTAAAGTGCTTAAAGGCTAAGTTAATGACCTCGTTAACCAAACTGTCAAGTACGGGGTGGAGTGGCATCTGGGGAGGGAGAGAAACAGTGTCATGGGAAACAGAGTGTCATGTTGGTTTTGAATGGAAAACAGTCTCTTGGTGCCAGCTGAAGCCGGTCTCAAAGAGCATAGTTGTGTTGCAAACATATCAATTTGAATTTGTGTGAAGTAAACATGGCACAATTGTGTTTACAAAGTCATTCATTTATATCACGGTGTAATGTGCAGTTATTTGGGGGTCACCTGTTTTAATACTTCTATCAGGACCAGAGAGAAGATGAAGTCTATGGCCAGATCTCTCCTTTCAAGTAAATAATCCTTCTGCTGTTCATCACTAGAGGAGAAAAGGAAGAAAACATGTTTCCAATCACGAAATGGATAACCGTCACTTGTTAAGCAGTGTGCTATTTCATTATCTCAATATCTGCACGTATACAGACAACTTTTTTACCTAATTACAGTAAAAAAATTAAGTTAAATGTATTTATAGCTGTAGATGATCAATGATTTCCTAGCAATCCCAACAGCATTATCTTTTTTTGTATATATGTAATACGAGTGATGAAGCAAATAAAAAAATTATAAATTTTCCAATCCCAAGTATCTGCGGTTGTATTTTTCCAAAAAGGGATTTCATCGCAATAATCATAAAAAAAAATGTCTAAATCATAGCGACCACAGCAGAACCCGAAGACATCCCCACTTGGAGCTCACTTCTTGGGCTTGGTGTTGGCGCGGGGCCGGTACTCGTGGTACTCCTCGTCCAGGCCCGTCTGCTTCTTGTACCAGTCGAACAGCGTGCGCAGGATCGAGGGAAGGCAGTACTCGGACAGGGAGCTCATGCTGTTGATCAGCTGCACACAGGAGACACAAGGGGAGAAGGCAGTCATTCAGGTGTAATGTAACTTTGTTAGTTACGTATGGACAAAAGCATCTGCTTTAAAGGTCTGGTTGGTGTTAGAGAGTGAATACAGAGACAGGTTATTAAGGAGCAGGTTGGGGTTAGAGAGTGCAATACGGATACAGGTTATTAAGGAGAAGGTAGGGGTTAGAGAGTAAATATAGATACATGTCATTAAAGTAGAAATCCGTTGTAAGATGGATCTGGGGTTTGATAGGTAGATTGGCGAACACAGAGCTTTTGAGATCCGTCAACAACACGCAAGCTCTGTGTTCGCCAATCTACTTATTGAGTCTTAAAGACAAGATGGCGTTGATGGGTGAACTACTGATGGTATTGTGTGTAAAAAATGTCCTTTTTAATAAACAATCTGTACCCTTACAAAGTTGTCAATGCCTCGTTTTAGATGTTAAGACCCTTATTATACTACCAAAGGAGTGTTGGGCTACTTCTAGCCTTGTAAGTGGTTAAAAATAGCGATTTAGTTTTTACCATGAGACGTGCCCCTATCGTTCCAAGTTTATAGCGTTTATATGCGCTTTTTTGCTCCCAAACGAACATTCCAACTCGTTATCATGCTAAACATATCCCAGATTCATTTTACATTGGATGTCCCCTTTAAGGACCAGGTAGGGGTTAGAGGGTGAATACGTATACAGGTCAGTAAGGAGCAGGTAGGGGTTAGCAGGAAGGGGTTAGTAGGTAGGGGTTAGTAGGTAGGGGTTAGTAGGTAGGGGTTAGCAGGTAGGGGTTAGTAGGTAGGGGTTAGTAGGTAGGGGTTAGTAGGTAAGGGTTAGTAGGTAGGGGTTAGTAGGTAGGGGTTAGTAGGTAGGGGTTAGTAGGTAGGGGTTAGTAGGTAGGGGTTAGCAGGTAGGGGATAGCAGGTAGGGGTTAGTGGGTAAGGGTTAGTAGGTAGGGGTTAGTAGGTAGGGGTTAGTAGGTAGGGGTTAGCAGGTAGGGGTTAGTAGGTAAGGGATAGCAGGTAGGGGTTAGTAGGTAAGGGATAGTAGGTAGGGGTTAGTAGGTAGGGGTTAGTAGGTAAGGGATAATAGGTAGGGGTTAGCAGGTAGGGGTTAGCAGGTAGGGGTTAGTAGGTAGCTGTTGGCAGGTAGGGGTTAGGCAGACATCTTGGCCAAAATGCCAACCTTCCTGACATCAGCACATGAACAAACGTTCAGACCATGTGTTAAGCAGGCAACAGACCAGAGAGAGGGGTGTACTTGATCATAAAAAAATAGAGAGGGTACACAGGTTCTGGCGGTTAGGTGGTATCTCTCTCTCTCCCTCTCTCTCCCTCTCCCCTGGGGGGGGAGTGATGGGTCAGGGACGGCTGGGTGGGTGAGGGGGATGGGGGTTGGGTGGCAGGAAGGAAAGGCAGGGCGGGAGACGGTGCAGCTCCCTGGCACACAGGAAGGGCGGAGAGGCTGTGTGGGGGTGTGGAGGGGGGGCGAGAGGGCAAGTGGGGGAGGAGGAGTGTTCTGGGGGAGGAGGAGGTGGGGTCAGGGGGGGGGGGGGGGGGGGGGGGGAACACTGCAGGGCCTTCATTCGACGCCGGGCCCCGAGAAGAATCCGGGCTCTGTGAGGGGAGTGGGGCGAGCGCGCCCCAGGCCAGGACACAAACGGCGCTCTGTGGCCCTGAAAGAGGACCTTCTCCTCTCCGGGGCCCACAGGCCTGCCCCCGGACACACCTAGACCTGGGCCGCGGCCAGACCCTGAGGTAAACAGCCCCTGGCCCCGGCCGCGGCCTACAGGACTCCTTGTAGGGTTATGAGTAGCCCCATTTCAGGCCCCTCCCCCCGCGACAGGCTGGTGCCTTGCCAGAGGGCGGGGTTAGAAGGAGAGGATCGACTCAGTGGGCAATTAGTGTGTTGGACCCTAAAAATAAGGCCAGTGTTTCCTCAATATTAGCAAGAATGTTCTCTGTTCTGGTTTTCGACATAGATAAGTTCAGGGTGCGATGTGCCGATGGGGATGGTGGGGATTATCCCCCCCTCTGGTTTACACGTCCTACCCTCTGCTGAATTATTTTTATCCTCGGTGGGGATAAAAATTATCCCCCCCACCCAAACTATTTTCACCATTACATCATAATAATTAACAACCAAAATACACAGGGTCCGTCTTCATTTTGAAACATTTTAAAATGTTTCTCAAAATTATCCCCCCCTCTGGTTTTTTCACAAATCGCACCCTGGATAAGTTAATACACGATGACTAACTGGGCCACTTAAATATCAGCTGAACGATGTTGAAGACAACTAAATTGTGGTCATCTTGATTAATAACGGGGAAACTTTATATATTTCCTTTGTTAAATGTTATCCTGGTGTTTCATGTATCTCATATCTCACGCGTGTAGTGGAAGTCAACCAGAATGTAAAACGAGGGTTCAGTATTGTGAGTATTGTGTTGAACTCACCTGGTCGAACTGCGGATCCTCTCCCCTCTGCAGTGATTTGGTTAATGGTTTCTCCTGGAATCAAAGAAAAGGAGGGAACATTATATTCGGTGTAGCTACTCAAATACTCACAATCACACACCTAAAAGAAAAAAAAGATCCATCATCTTCATTGGGACACGTAATTGTACACGTCCGTAAGAGTGAAGAGGATGAAGGATGAGGTTCTGAGGAGTCCTTCATCACGGTTTAATGATCAGAGAGACGCGCCTTCAGCCTTATCCTGAGTCCATTAACCATGAGACACTAACGCTGTTCCCCCATTACAGCGGCCTTCACTCCGATGTATTTCTTCCACATATTTTCTGGGTTTGGACTTTTGTGTCTTAAACGTGTCATCAGAATCCCCCTGTGATTATCTCAACAGTGCAGTCAAACACACCAGATCAGGGGCCCCTCGCAGACTTTACAGTTCTCGCTTTCAAGTGTAATCGTGATAAAAGTTTTCCCAAGTATGACTGGTTGGTGAACTGGTGGCGGGACGGCTGCTCTGACAGAGTTGGATGGTCAATGATCTTGCTACGTGTGGCTGGGGTTACGATGCCATCCTGGCAAATGAACGACGGGAGCAGGGAGGGAAGAGCATACCAGCGCCCAAGAACAAAAAAGAAGAGCCCGGATGTGGTTGGTAGGCATACAGTGAAACATCTTGAGACCTCACACCATACTTTTCAGTGTGCGCCAAAGGCTCATTTCAAATGAATACAACCTGGTCAAACCTGCCTGCTTATTTTTAGAAATAGCCTAACTCCAGTTTCAAATAAGCTCGAAACTAACTCTTATCGCAATAAACAAACGTCTGTTTCATAACAGCTTGTGCTACTTTCTGTGCTATCTGAACCGAACACAGTAGTAGCTGACTGTGAGATGTTGTAGGAAATCTACAGCTGCACGGTATATCAAATTCCCATCCTTATCCCAATATTGGTGTTAGCAAAAATGCACAATACGTCCCCCAACCTTGAGGGAAAGTTCCTGTATCTCTGTGGTGTCATGGTGGCCAGACAACACTGCAATATATCTGCATCGATTAATCTTCGCCAGCGCCTACTGTAGACTGTAAAAAGGCTCTTTTCAACTGGAATTCCAATTAAAACGTAATGCTGATGAAACTGATGTTGACAAACGCTCACATGGGACAAGTCTATTGGTCTCCTCCTGACCAATAGTCAGCACTGATAGGCTGACAATAGGCCTCTAATGTCCACATTGGCCCAGTTTGCAGCCTGATTCAGCATTATTCATATTCAGAAAGGCCGGCTCCGCGTTTCAAAGCACGACCACACCCCACAAAGTGAAAATCGAATGACTATATAAATAGCGACTCTTGTTTGCTGATAATCAAGAGCAGAGGGGGATACGTCGTTTTCTAATAAGCACCATGGCATAGCCTAATGAGGGAAATAGGGGACCGATTCCCTACAGGAGCCAGAGGAAGCAACAGCAGCGCTGTAATTAGGTAATTGAGGTCATTATCCCCGTTCCCTGCAGACCCACGGCCGGGGCCCACAGCTCCTTGCCAGCTCCAGCACCACTCAGCAGAGCTGAGACCTCCAGGGTCGAGAAAGTAAAAGTCCTCAAAAGAATCCTGGCTCCCGCATCTGGATTCATTAGCTCTACCCAGAGGCAAGGGCTAGGTCTCTGAAGGGACTTAAGGCATTTGGTACAGAGTTGTCGACCACTGCTTGCATTGTCACACTCAGCCAACACTCACGGTCGGACTGAAAGCACTTAGGGAGCCCGGATAGTCTAGGGTTAGAGGGGGGTTGGACTTCAGGCAAAAAGGTACAGGGCTCTATTCCCATTGTCCACAGTATCCCTGTAGGCATCAAAGAGACAGATACCTAAGCCCTATCGACTCTTGAAAGACATTTAAGGATGGTGGTAGTGGGGTTGGTGGTGGTGGTGGAGGTGGTGGTGGAGGTGGTGGAGGTGGTGGTGGTGGTGGTGGAGGTGGTGGAGGTGGTGGTGGTGGTGGGGGTGGCGGTGTTGGGGGCGTTAGTGGTGGCGGTGTTGGTGGTGGTGGTTGTGGGGGTGGTGTTGGTGAGGGGCAACCCTCCCTCCATTGACCTAGGCTCCCCGCCACCTATCTGTCACCCCGGTGTATTTATCACGGTTGTTCCTGGCACCGCTCACCCTTTTCCAGCCGCTGTGGTTAAAAGCGAGTGGCATGACCTTTCTCTGGATCCCAGGGAGGGCATTCCTCATCGGTCCTCATCGCTTCAACATTTTTATGTGATTATCGTCGCATTACGGGAGGAAAGCACGGAGCCTCGATCATTGTTTTAAGGGTGCAACGGAAACATATTATTACAATCTGTGGAACCCTAGAGAGACTGTTGAAATGCAACCAGCGACAAAAACTGCAACGGCATGTTATTGGTATGCAGTGAGAGAAAACAGGCGCAACCAAATCAGCACGACCACATTCATATTCAAAACAACAGCGGGATGATGCAATCAATTGGCAGAGCACCCACAGGTTAGATCCCTGCCAGGTTAACACAGAGAACGACTGTGTACTTAAACTGAGAACATCGGGCATATCTAAACGTGGGCATCACCTCTGGGTTGGAACAGGGAGACGGGGCCTTGAGAATCGGGTGGGTGCACCTCCCTGAGCACTGCAGTGAGCTCACTAGCATCTGTATGTTCGGACTGTTAAAAGGCAGCCAGACTGTGGGAACACAGACCATGCTGTTGGATACTGACTTTAACTGCAGTTTGACCATGATATGTATATTCAGTGTGCCATGGCCAATCCCTCTGTATGCCTTTACGTACCAGCTTGACTACAAACTACAAAGAACTACAAAAACAACTGCAGTGAAAAAACACCACAGGCCATTTCTCAACGTTATCCTCAGCAGCTGAACCCATGTCTCGTAGTGATGTAAGCCTTTTGCAGTGATAGATCCCTGTGGGGGATTCACGGTTATGAGTTTCATTAGCAGGACGTTGACATACGAGGCCAACCTTTCACACAGGGTGAAGTGTGGGCAGTGGGCTGGTCCCCTGTGTGAAAGACTCTCAGACAGTAGGCCTGCTGCCCTGTTTCACACAAAGGTCTTCATCCATCCTGACCTGGAACTACAAGAGGGCTTACCCTGCCTTTCATCTTTCATGCACTAAGCAAGGGTTCATTACTTTACGGCTAGTCCGATACCAATGCTTTAAACAAGTCATTCATTGAGTCGATTGCAATAAGCTAGCAAAGCGCTACCAATGTGGCCTCCTACATCCATATGCTATCTCATCATAAGCATCTGAGCACACTGTCTTCCTGTTAACAAGCCTGCTTTTAAAGACACTAACTATAAGGTGCACAAACAGAATCGCTCCACTGTGAAGAAATTAAATCAGGATAAACAGGATGTTCAGGGCAATATTGACACAGCCATTGTCCCGTCATTGTGTGTCTGGTGTGTGTTCATTTTCTGCTGACTCACCAGTGGCTCTGCCATGATGATGCGTATCTTGCGCTCGGAGGCGATGGTGAAGTTGGCGAACAGGCTCTTGAGGACGAACTCGCCCGGCCTGCTCTCGGGGTCCACGCTGATGGGCGTCATGGCTGGGGGGCCCTTCTCTCCCAGGGGACTGCAGACCGGAGCGATGGGGGGCTTGGAGTATCCGTTCCCCACGGGCGACGCTGGAGCACAAAACAAACACACACACATCAACACACATTTTAGCTTAACAGGCTTGCTAGCGTTTGCTTGAGGACCCCCCCCCCCCCCCCCCCCCCCCCCTGTGGAAAGCAGAAGGTGAGCTAAGGCCATGAGCTAAGGAACATGGTTGTGTTTACTGTAACCCAAAGATCACCAAACAGGGGATGGGGAAAGGCTGCTGAAACCGTAGCCATTTCATTCCCAACATGGTGCTCATTCCTGGGGCAGTCTGTGCAGGGGGGCAATATCCTGCCTGCATGCCCTGACGTTGGTCTCCTCTCTCCTGTCGCTGGAGCAGTGCATGTGTGGAAAGTTAAAACATTGCGGTGGGCAGCTGGTGTTTTCATCTGGCAACTGAAGCTATTGCAGCTGACCTTCGAGGGAATCTGTGCAGCACGTGACCCAAGAGTGAGCCGGCGATACGTTGAATAACACATGCTGTCGGATCAGCGCTCAAAACCGAGCGCGCGCGGCAGGATTTGATCTTGGTGAACCTACAACGACGTTAGCAGAAATAAATAGTGGAGGACGGTCAACGCGTTTCTAATAAGCATTGTGACAAATGTTCACCTAGCATGAATCAATGCTATGGTTAGCTGCACTTCAACACTGTTAAATGCAGGATGAAACATAGAGGCTATTTTGACAGGCAAACAAGATTGATTACGCAATGAAAAGGGCCCCCCTTTCTCTAGTGTTCTTGTGTGGGTGTGTGGATGTGTGAGTGTGTGTGCGACAACAAGAAACCCTCAAACAGGAATGATTTACTGTCACATATCACAGCTTGTCGAATGTTATTGCCAAAACATGTAATTGTATACCAGAGAACATTTGTTGGCTGACAAAGCACCATTTCAACCATGCATTTCTATAATCATAAACATGTCATTAGAGTATTAGAGTTACAACACGTTGATGTAAATGCATTATTCATTATTATAAACATTTTAAAAGATGAAAAGGTATGCGCAATATTAATATAATCAGTATAATTTTAAATATCTGATGTGTTTTTAGACATTTGATATGCAATGATCAAACTATCTATCCAAATTATTATTACACATTAATGCACATCATCAGCAAAAATGATTTGTACTACTATAATATACTGTATGATGATCAAGTGATCATTGATTTTGTCAATTTCCAGCGATATAGCCCTACAACAGTGAACTATTCTACTCTGCTTAACTGATCATAACGTTCAGTGTTTTTTATATTTAGTATTGAAAAGTTGCAAGCATATAGATTTACTAGAAAATCCACATTAACAACAAGGTGAAGCACTTTCAATGATAGCACATTCATGAATGTGGTCATCACAGGAGCTGATGTACTTAGACATTAAGGAAGAAATTCTGAAAAGGGGGGCGAAAGTAAAGTGAATGAAACTTTAAAAAAAAGTCTAGTGACGCTGACTTCTGCTCCTTTAGGTAGGAAACACTGTAAACCATTCAACGGTCAATCCAAAGATCTTCCTCATCATTACATTACTGCTAATGGGATCATTCCTTTATCACCCCTAACACCTCCATATCATTACGTCTCGTTACAGCTCCAGAGACCACTCGGCTAACCCATGACACACAGTAGGAAGCTGTAAATTATCATCTTTAAACAACATTAGCAGCGTCATCAGCAATGCTCAAGGAAGCTTGGCTCTTAAATCTTAAAGCCGATCGAGATGATAACGCTGGAAGGACGAAGAAGTGTTTCATCATCTTTGAGGAAGTCATCTTTCTAGCAAGCCTCTGAACTGAAACCTGAGGAAGCCACACAGAAGTCATCCCTGGCTCAGGGGTCAGGTTTCAGGGATGTGACTACAGCACTAATGACCATAATAACAACAATGAACCCCAAAACAGGAAATATCATTTCAACTTTGCTGAAATGAAACGTTGACATAGGCAAGTCATGGAGTCACAGAAGAGAAATGAGACAAACTCAATGAGGCAAACCTGCAATTAGCCTATTAAACCCTTTAGGGCAGGCAGACAGAAACAGGAGACCCAAACACTAGAAAGAAAGATCATTCTAGAAACGTTTGGCGGGTCTTCTTTGACCCTATCCAACATGGATCAACCTGGACAGCACCAGGATCGGCCAGCATGTGTGTGTGTTCCACCTAGATACACACACACACAGACAGACATACACACAGACACACACACACACACACACACACACACACACACACACACACACACACACACACACACAGACAGACACACACACGCACACACACGCACACACACACACACACACACACACACACACACAGACACACACACACACCCCCCCACCAAACGTACCAAGCCAGGTCAGGCATGCAGCTGCCCCCAGGGTTTCAGACACCTACCCAGGCCCTTGATGAAACGGATAACGCTGGCCTTACTCCAGCACACGGCCATGCCATCCATGGCGGGGAAGGACGATAAGGGATCCAGGGTCACCTCCTGAGTCAGGACACTAAAACATCCTGCGCGCGTGTCCCTTCGGCGGGCCGTCCGCCTGTGCTGCTGCTGCTGCTGTGCAGCGGAGGGCAGCCCCGTGGGAGTGTGGCAGAGCAGCACTCGGAGTGGAAGGGGAGTGTGCGTCTGTCTGTCTTCTATTAGGGGCGGCGGTATACCTTGTGACCACCCAGTGCCTTCCAAACAGTGAAGGTCAGACGTGCATTTTTAGCCGCGGCTCAACTCGCCAGTGAGGTCTAACATGCTATGGTGGCATAGTTGTGGGGCTATATTTATCCTGCTGTACACTCTATACTAACAGATTCACTCCCCGTCCCCGCTCCAACCCAACCCAACACCAGCCCCACCCCCCCCTGTCTGTCTCTCTGGCCACGAGGCACAGACCAGCAGCGTGTAAACACCTCTTTCATAGCAGCGCTGCCACGGATTCCTTTATGGGAAAGTTTGTCTGCGCTACAACAGAGCTTTGCGAGACAAATGTACAACTTTTCAGGGAATAGAGAAACAGTAGCAAACTAATAGAGAATCAGCCTTCAACGGTTCAACTGATGTTTTTACTGGTAAGTCGGTGCAAGTGCAAAAATACTTATTAAAGATTAAAATACAAAATAGATACAGTGCATTCTCACGGTGAAGACTTGTGGACCGCCCATCGAGGCCATCTCAGCCTTCTGAACCTCAGGCTCCACATTGTATTTGAGGGAAAACATGGCATTTATAGAAAATAATACAAAGGGCATATTTAATAACAAGTCTGGAGAGTGGAGAGGCTGTGTGAATGGGGTCCTGTGTTGCTTGATTTCAGCCGAATAATAAAAGCCAAACAAACCAGACAATGCGCGTGGTAACGGAGCCGGCTGTGGCGCGGGGAGCAGCGGCCCCTGAGCAGAGCGCGGGTCATGTGACCGCGGAGACAAGGGGCCGGGCCCCTCTGTTTATCAGCCCATTACATCATCGTCACGCAGAATCTCCCCCGGTGCAGCCGAGATCCCCGCTGCACAATGCTGGTGGCATGACAAGTGGTTCTCACACACACACACACACACACACACACACACACACACACACACACACACACACACACACACATAGAAGTACACACAAACATATACATATACATATACACACACACACACACACACACACACACAAACATATACACATACACACACACACACAAATAGAAGCACACACAAACATATACCTATACATACTGTGTACACACACACACACACACATACATGCAAGCACACGCACACACACACACACACACACACAAGCACATGCACACAGACAGATGGACACACTAGTAACAGACATACACACACACAAACAAATGCAGACATTCAAATACACGCACACACACAAACACCCCCAGCCAACTGCTAGCAGCATGACAAGCGGTTGTCTTATACAAGCATACACACAAGCAGAGATTTACACACATGCACCCACATAAACACACAATCACTTGATCAAAAATGCTATTATCCTAATACCCTGAAATATGAGAAAACTCGTATTTCTGTTAAGCATTAACAAACAGAATGAGCGGTGTTACCAGGGTACAGTAAAGACCTCAGGGTTCACCAGGAAGTCAAACCACTCAGTATAACCAGCCGAATGAGCGGTGTTACCAGGTTACATTAATGACTTGAAGGCGTTCACCTGGAATTCAAACCACTCAGTATAGCCAGCAGAATGAGCTGTTTAACCAGGGTACATTAATGGCCTGAAGGTGTTCACCTTGCCGTGAAACCACTATAACCAGCAGAATGAGAGGTGTTACCAGGGTAAAGCAATGACCTCGAGGTGGTCAGCTGAACGTGGAGACCACTCCTCCATACCATGTGTTCTGAGGGCGGTGGATTGGCATCGGAGAGAAAAGTCACATGACATCACCTAAGGGTGGTGGCTAGCTCCTTTATTGGCATTGTCGGCAGGCCAGCCACGGAACAAATACACACTGTTTAGGATACTCGCTTGGTTTAGAAACTACTCCAAATGGACACGGCGATGCAGAAATAGCCATTTTTTCGGTAAACATCCGGAAAGAAGGAGAGACTCAAAAAGCAAACAAGTGAAAGTTATGTTGGAGTGGGTGGTTATTTAGACAGCAGGGACTATCTGCCAGGACATTCCCACGTCACCATAATGCTTCAATACAAACTAAGGATATAGTATATATAGTCAATGTTTCTCTGGCAGACATTGTCTATGTCTCCTCTCAAGCTTGGTTACGTCAAAACAATCCCATTTACACCTCTCTTTAACCCAGACCAGGAAGCAGGCAGCTGGTTTTACAGCTTCTGTTAACATTAATAATACAACCAGAGATTTGTTCAGTGCTACGTAATGAAAAGGAACATTTTGCCCATTCATCTTTAAGGCAACAGAAAGACATTTATTTATAGTTCCTGTTCACATGCCAAATGTTCCAACTTGGCAAAAGGACCCATTGTCCTGTGTATATACCTCGCCAGAGGTTTAAACACATATTTATGACTGAGCTCCTGGTTTTAGAGGGAAAGCCTGAACGGTTTAACAATGCTGTGCAAATGTATGATCTATGACATGGTGCTGGAAGAGATGATTGGAATAGGCTATAGCAGCAGCAGTGTTCGGGTGTAACTCTCCCAGTGAGCGAGGGTTCAGAGGGAAAAGAGAGAGTGGGGAGGGAGAAAGACCGGGAAATGAGAGCAGAGGGGGGAGATAATGAGAGAAAGGGAGGGGAGAGACAAAGAGGAAAAAGAGAGAGGGAGAGGGAGAAAAAAAGCTTGAGAGAGAGAGAGAGAGAGAGAGAGAGAGAGAACAGGGCAGAGAGGGGAGGAGAGAGAGTGGAGGTTAAGGAGGGGGGGGAAGAGGGAGAGAGAGAGAGAAAGTGAGAGGAAGAGAGGAAGAGAGGGAGGGAGAAAGAGGGAAAGTGAGAGGAGGAGAGGGAGGGAGACAAAGAGGGTGGAGTGGCAGTTATGGGGGGGGGGGGGGGGGGGGGGGTGACAGTGATGGAGAGAGAGGGGGGAGATTCCAGGCCCAATTTGTCAGAATGGGAGGAGTTGGAGAAACAACATCTTCATACGAATACATTATCACGTTTCCAGTTCCTGGCTGTGTGTGAACGGAAGAGACCAGAGACAGCGGGACATGGAGGGAGGGAGTGAGTAAGAGAGAGGGAGAGAGATGGAGTGAAAGAGAAGGGGTAGGGAGACATAGAGAGAGACGTAGACAGAGAGAGAGACAGAGAAGGATAGAGAGAAAAGAGAGCGAGAGAGAGCAAGCAAGAGAAAGGGACTTGGAGAGCGTGCGAGTTAGAGAGAGAGAGAGGAAGGGAAATAGAGGGAGAGAGAGAGAGAGAGGGTGATTACAGGCGGACGTGGAAAGCAGATTAAAGCGCGGGTCTCTAGCTAGTGCCCATCGGGCCTGGCTTTAGCCAGCTGACCCCCGGCTGCGATCCAGGGTACATCTGTTCCTTATGGGGGGATGCAGACATACCCTATCGAGATAAAAGGCTTGCACTGTAGCCATGAAGATTTAGATAGAGTAAAATGCCCTTTCGTTTCGGTTCATATTTGGCATACTTCATGGTGCTGCTGATGTAAAACAACAGCCAAGACTTGAACGTCATTGAAGGGAAACTAAATAAACCAAAACAGACTCCAAAAACAGAATGCCACATTGGTCCTAAAAATAGCCCTTGTTCGGGCCAATCACTAAAGTTCCCGTATGCTGCTTTTCTCACCAATACTTCCCTCTCCCTGTCCTGTGCTGTGATTGGCTGGATGGGGATCTTCCTCTGGGACAAGTGGTGGTGCTCGGGTTGAAAAAGTAAAGAGAAAACTAGATCTCAAGTGTCTCAGACAATGGCCGATCTGTGTGTCTGGTCAACACTCTTTTATTGGAAACATTAGGTCAGAGAATCCGGAGGGGGTATTTTTGTTTGTTGGACTATCAGACCGAGCAGAACAGCAACAGCAACTTGTTGATATAGCCCTGCATTGCTGCATTTCATGCGATCTCCTTTAATCAAGGACTGCAATAAAGAGGGACCTAAACTGAACTAACTGATCCAGACTGAACCAGACTGAAACTACACTGAACCTACACTGAACCTGACTGAATCTGACTGAACCTGACTGATCCAGACTGAACTTACAGTGAACCCGACTGAAACTACACTGAACCTAGAGTGAACCTGACTGAACCTACACTGAACCAGGCTGAAACTAGACTGAACCTAGACCGAACCTGACTGAACCTACACTGAACCAGGCTGAACATAGACTGAACCTAGACTGAACCTAGACTGAACCAGGCTGAAACTAGACTGAACCTAAGAAACCAAGCTACTTCTGTGAAACATCAAACAGAAAGGTTCTTGATTCAGCCATCCCTGAGTGAAGATCGTTTTTTCTGGATCTTTCTTATCTTGTGATTTATTGTATAACACGCTGCGTGACACGCCAGACAAACGCACACTGTTTGATTTCAAAATAAAACATATTTTAGAAACAGCTCCACTACGGGCAAGGGGAGTTGGGAGAGAAAAGGACCAAACAAACAAGAGACGATTGGGAATATAATAGACAGTAAGGGTTAGAAGGAATCTTGCATACAAATACGATGTTGGGATGTTTATACACTCCTCACTGCTCTGCAAAGGCAGGTTGGTCATCACTTTTATTTACAGTGGGGACATGTCCACACCAATATATGAAAAGGCAAAGTGTGTCCCCATCACTTTTTGGCTGATTGACATGCATTGGTGCTTTCAGTAGAGGTGAGATTGCCATTGTTCGAACGACACGGTGTTTCAACTGTGAATTAAGTGATGCGTGGGCCTATGGATGACTGCTACATGTGTGCGGTCGGTGTTGTATGTGCGTTTTGTCCATCTATGTCCGTATATGCCTTTTTTTTACTCGACGTAATCATCTACTTATACCGATCTCCCATCACATGTTGAACACCGTTTAAACTAAAGTTTTGTTTATCTGATGTCCCCCCCAGCACTTGTCAACACCAAGTGACTCCCTTCCTCGAGACCCATCACCGGCTACAGGCCATGCCCCCGGTGGTACAACAAAGTGTCTGTCCCTTTATATTTACCCTTTAAGTGACCCCTGCTGTGAGGGTTATACAACACCGTGGTACGGGAGACACGGCAGGCCCAGTCTGCCCTGTCACGGTATTGCTCTACATCAGCATCCGATGCCCAGCTCCGGGTGGTTAACCCCACCGGAGGGGCTAAATACAACAACACCCCCACCTGTGTTTCTTTCGCTATATATCTGACGTATATTCATAACATATCTGGGTTGTATACACCTCCGCATGTTTGAACACGTAACAGCACAGGACGTAGATGACCAGAGCGGGGGGGGGGGGACCATAAACCTGAGGCCCGGCAGATTGTGGGGACGCGATAGCACCAGCATGCGGTCGCTGCGTCGTGCGTACAGGACATGCTACCCCGCTGAAGATCCTCCTAATCCTATTAGAGTGACCCGGTGCACAGGAGTGGGTATTTAGTCCCCGGGGAGAGAGGGCCCGAGGGGCAGGAGGTCCATGAGGGGGTGTTAAACGGGTGAGTTCAAATTAAATGATTAAATGTGACCATAAGGCAACAGGCCCACCGTAAGATGGAGGCGGTTTGTTTTGTATTTAGTGAGAGCTGAAGCGCTGAGTTATGAGGCAGCGGTTAACACGGGCGACGAGGAGGATTCTAGAGACCGTTGTGCCTGCAGACCTGTGACGCACGTTGTTTGGTTTGGTTGTTCTAAATTAAATTATTCTAAATCATTAGGGGCAAAATTAACTGAATGCTGAGCGACTGAAATACGGGGACACCTTTATCCGAAAGGTAAACAAACCTACAGCAATCCATTCCAGGGTAACATTTTTGGTTAGGTTACCCAACACATATCTCAAATTCAAGCTTTTAGTTTCGCTCACTGGACAAGATGTCCACAAGAACCACCACCACCACCACCACAACAACAACAACAATAATAGCAACTGCAGCAGCCATCAAAATAACCAGCAAAGGAACTTCAACTTACTGCCACTCCATGATTTCAACAGAGATTTGATGCTGATTTCAAAGAATCCTGAATCCTGCTGGCTGGCCATGGCTACAGCTCCCTAGAGGTGGACTGTAGCGGACTGATGTGGACCGGTGTTGACCGGTGCAGTGTGGCTGCAGCCTCTCAGCCAAATGCCAGCAGCAGGTAGAACCGTCACTCGCTGTGACGCGCTCACTGCTGCTGTGACACCGGCGAGAGAATGAGAGCCGGACAGAGGGAGAGAGACACAGAGTCAGAGAGAGAGAGAGAGAGAGAGAGAGCAAGATAGCTACAGTGGTTCCACCCCCTCCTCCTCCTCCCACTGTTTTATGTCCTTGGCTGTCAGTCTATCTCTTCCCTCTCTCGCTATCGCTCTCTATCCCTCCATCTCCCCGCTCTCATGTCCTCCCCTCTTTCTCTCCCTACCACCCACCCTCTCCCTCCCTTCTCTCTCTTTCACTCCCTACCACACACCCTCTCTCTCCTTTCCTCTCTCTGGCCCTCCCTTTATTCCTCTAACGTTCCTCTCTCTCTATCCCTTCCTATCTCTCTCCCTCCCTTCCTCTCTCTCTCTCCCTCCCTCCCTCCCTCCCTCCCTCCCTCTCTCTCTCTCTCATTCCCTGTTCCCTCTAACCTATGTCCGTCCCTCCATCTCTCTAGCTCCCTCCTTCTCTATCTCTCTCCCTCCCTCCCTCCCTGCCTTCCTCTCTCTCCCTCCCTCCCTCCCTCCCTCCCTCCCACTCCCTCCCTCCCTCCCTCCCTCCCTCCCTCTAAAGCCGTGGCAGGCAGTGGGCAGTGGGCGGTAGCGTCGGTGGCAGCCCAGCGATCTAGCTTCCTTTAAATAACCGCGCGGAGGCAGCGAGCGCAGGATGCAATCCTCTTAGCGCAGCCCGGTTAATAATAGCTAACCTCTCTCTCTCACTCTCTAGTCTATCTCTCTCTCTCTCTCTCTCTCTCTCTCTACACTCTCCCTTTTTCTCTCTCTCTCTAACCTATCTCTTGATCTCTCTATACACTCTATCTCTTTCTAGCTGTCTCTCTCTCTCTCTCTCTCTCTCTCTCTACAATCTCGCTCTAATCTATCTCGCTCTCTTTCTTGCTCTCATTCTCTCTGTCTCCGTCCCTCCCTCTCTCTCTTGCTATCTCCCTGGCTATCAACGATATCTCAGTAGCCCCCC
This sequence comes from Pollachius pollachius, assembly GCF_949987615.1. Lineage (NCBI taxonomy): Eukaryota > Metazoa > Chordata > Actinopteri > Gadiformes > Gadidae > Pollachius > Pollachius pollachius. The sequence goes on along the minus strand of NC_136936.1, from coordinate 6,828,069 downwards.
TGGGCTGCGATCCCCAAGATGGTGGGTCTACCCCTGGTCAGTGACCCAGGAGTTGGGAGTGAGCAGCAAAGACATAACAGAGAGCATCTGGTTTCCCTGGGGGAGTGAATATGGGGGGGGGGGGGGGGGGGGGATGGCCGAGCCAATGAGGATTAAAGAGATTTCCTTGAGTTTACTGTTTTAATGCGGGGGTCCAGCAGAGACTTGAGGCAAGGCATGGCGCCTTAAGGCTCTCTTACTTTTGGGGTCGACGTCGCCTGAGCATATCAGTGTGTAAATCATTAAAACCGAGGTTGGCTGTGCTTTTTCCTTGGTAGGTCGCTCTCAGTAAACATGAAATGAGGTCAAATGGGAATTTATCGAATAGCGATGGTGGGAAAATACATGAATGATTCGCACTTTATAAATCCGTTTGCCTCTTTTCAGCTTGTTTGTATGTAAACATATTGTAAACCATAAGCGTAGGCTCTCCCATTTAGCCAGGGCAGGATTATTCTACTTAATTGCTAGATTAATCCAAACATGAATCAACATCTTTAGCGTATCCATGGCATATCTATATTTTATCACTACGGGATTTAAAAGTCCATATTGCAATATTCCTTTCTCCACTGCCATGTTGTGCTTTTATTCTAATCCTATATCAGAAATGCCGCCTACACATCACGTTATAAATACGGGACCCCTGTTATGTAACACCATTCACACATAACCCATTTGCCTTTCAGGGCCAAAGCAGGGCCAGCCGCACGCTCTTATTTTGAAGCGCATGTGTTCATCTTGAATGGGGATAATGGGGATCATAATTAATCTGTAATAAATCATGGAGAGAGGTTATGCTCTTGGATGTGTCACATGAATGTAAGACAAGGTAACATAGAAATTATGATCAGTTGAACAGTCAATGAACTTGTCAATCTTGTCAATCATTGAAAGGTTTTTCCTTGGATTTGACTTACATCCAAACAAATACAATGTATTATATAAGATAAAACAACACAACATTAAATATGCTACACTGCCAGTTTCGTCAGTCAACCCATCCAATCATCATCCAACCATTCATCTTACTATTTAGGGACGATGACACAGCATAAAAAACACAAAATGTGCAGACAATACAATGTATCATCCAGCCTTAGTCCTCTTTATCGTGAAGGGGATGCATTAAAGTTCTGGCCACAGAACCATTAAGGTGAATGTGATAGTCGTTCTCAGCTGGTCAGGGTAAAGGATCTATACTAGACCTGTGATTCAGCATGATATGATATGCTTTAGTACGGGGAAACTCGTTCTATTTTTACTCCTCGACGTTTGATGTTACATTGAATTGCTTTGAGCAGATTAATCTTCGGCGAGAGAGAGGCAGTTGGCTGAATGCTATGCATAGTGTCTTGTCCAAATGTCAAGACAGCAAAAAAGACACTTACTATGAGGTATTGTATTAAAACGGCACACATAAAAGCCTTTCATTAGCATATCTCATGCACTGCTGCCTCATACCGTTAGCTTTAATCTATGTTGGCTGGACCATTGACAGACCTGTTCAGGGGCAGGAGATTATGCAATTCCCTCGTTGGCTAATTTCAGAGACTTTGAAACAAGGCTGCTTAGCAGGAAATGGTTTAGGTTGAGCAGGGTGGAGGGGGGACCCACACACACACACACACACACCCCCACCCCCCCCCACACACACACACACACACACACACACACGACTGCCACCAACTTCCTCTGCATCTGGGGTACGATGCATGCCAAGACCTCAAGTCACAGTTTTGTCGCGATTTGACAGAAATCTGTTGCAAAAATTAGGAAGTTTACACTTTTCATGGTATCAAGTCCTCGTTTAGCTGTGAAGTGATTCCACTCAGTCTAAACTATACTGTATACACACACACAAATGTAAAAAGACCGAAAATTTTGATAGTTAAAGATATTCAGGTCTTCATTCAAAGTGTCTATTTTCGAGTCTAGTTGCTAGAATATCCTTCACAGCCAAAAGTACAGCGAGTTTCTTTACTTAATCAACAGGCTGTGCTGGCAGACTTTTAATAACTTCAGCTATGTACAGGGAGGATATTAACAGATATGTATTCATTTCTCAACAGACGTGTTCACTGTGGACATAAGAGAGAGCATTTTTTTCCCTCCTTTTTTTTTTCACAGTATTCTCATTAAAATGCCACGCTGACCCAACTTGAGAGAGAGGGATTATGGGATATTTTGACAGCCTGGCTCTAAGTTTGGGTATCGTTAGGAAAAATCAGACCTGCTGTCACCCCTGAGAGACTTTAAGACAGTGTTTGGGATATAACAACAGATCTGGACATCCTTCTACTTATCAAGGGCCCAAGTCCACCTGGCCATTGAGATGTAAGGTACTTCCACGATCACTAAGTACAGTCCTGAAGGATCAATACATATTTTCAATACTCAGCAGATGCTTTTATCTAAAGCTTTTATCCAGATCTTTCAGATACATGTCATTAAAGTTTAGGCACCGTGCTCAAGGAGGCCTACAGGTAGACTGTGGATTTTGGGAATCGAACCCAACCATCCTCACACCCTTCAACCTATTTCTTCAACATTACCTTACTTCACATCACAGAGGAGAGAACGTCTCATTCAGCCTGTCATACCATGCAATCCCCAAGCCTTTTTACAATCAACAACGCGTACGATTGTTTACAGGATAGAGGGTAAAGACCGGAGTGTGTGTGTGTGTGTGTGTGTGTGTGTGTGTGTGTGGGGGGGGGGGGGGGGGGGGGTCAAAGGTAAATCAAAAGGTACTGAGAACGTCCTACTGGCACCGTGGGCTTCCAGTGTACGAGGGGCTCAGTCTCATCCAGAACTTATTAAAATCATTTCTCAAGCTCAGTCGAAGGTGAGGAATGTGAATCACGTCTGTCCGGTTCTTAAGCCATCTGCTCAGACCCTCCTCTCCCCTCTCATCCTCCCTCTCTCTCCCGCTCCTTCCCTCCCTCACCCTACCTCTCTCCCTCTTCTCTACTCACTAGCAAATAAACATTCAGATTTTGTTTTGAATATAAAAAATAGTTTGCCGGTGTTGCTTTCGAAATATTCGCGTGTTCAGTTTTGAAGGGCTTATCTAGTCCTGTCTGACGATTATGTTACTGTTGGGGATTTTGGCTCTTAAAACAATTATGATGAGTCATTAGGCCAACGGTCATTACAGTTGGCTTGATTAGAATACGTTTGAACATGATTAGAATATTATTCAAATACCATTTGTGTATATTCAAGAGATAACTTCTTATGTAATGTACCGTTTAAGAATAGAAGAAATCCCATTAATAAGAAGTCCCCAGATTCCTGTTTAAGGTGAGAGATTCGACAAAGTGATGTCAGCAGCTAAAGAACTTCGCACATGATCTGTCGTCTGCTACAAGGGAACTCCTCAACCAACAATTCAAAAATGTAACAAATAATATTAAAATTTACTATTTATAAAAGGAAAAGGCTCCTGCACCTACTTTCAAGGATAGTGGGTCTCTTCCTCGGCCGTATCTTTCTAAACTTCCCCCTGAAGTCCCCCCCGCTGGGGAGTCTGTCCAGAGGCACCAGCTCGTCCAGCTTCTCAGAGCGTTCCCGCTCGCCCGTACCCCCGTCCCGCGCAACACCGGCTGCAGAGGACATGCTGGATGGCAGGGAGCCCACGGGGAGTCCGGTCATTCTGCCAGGGACTTCATCTACAACCTGCAGCCAGCGCCGGCTCTCTGGAAGTCTATCACGCACTTCTTCTGCTTGTCTTCTGCTGCTGCCTTTCCCCAGCCTATGGGTCCTCCTTCTGGGTTGAGTAGTGAGGTCCCCTGTAGTGGAGGTGCTGCCCCGGGGCCAGCTATCTTACGGTCTCGCGCTAATGTGTTTTAACCCTTGCACTTGTCAGGGTAGTGGAGCGAGTTATACTGTAACACTCATGAATGGGGCAGGTGTAGAGTTACTGAGGAGCCCCTCCTCTTTCACACAAACCAAAGAAAACAGCTAAGGGCAAAGAAGGAGAAGGCGAGAGGTAAAGAGAGAGAAATGCAATGAAGATTCTGTTACGTGTACAGACAATATATGGGAAAAGAGGCAGGAGAGAGAGAAAGGAAGGAGGACAGAGGCAAGAAGAAGGGAAGAGAGGGAATGAGGCAGACAGACAGACAGACAGACAGACAGACAGACAGACAGACAGACAGACAAACAAAGGCAACAGCACCCTGTGGAATGATGTCTTTGAAATAATACACTTGCAATTCACTTTGTTTACGAGATTTGGTGTAAAATACATATTTTAGTCTCATTAATATAAACTTTCTGTACAAATATTGCCATCAACAATCCAATGAATTTACTCAATTGAGTGAAAAGAAAAAACTATTATACTAGCTTTTGTTTTTCTTTTTCCTTTACATGCATTGTAGAACATTTGTTTTTACTACTTCCTGAAATTCAGATATAAATAATGCTAAAAATGATTGGTCATTGTGAAAATGGTAGCTTGCAAAAGTAGTACCAAAGCACATTTTATTTTTTTAATATTAAATGAATGAGCCGCACCTAGCATGAACAGGTTTTTCCTTGCCTGACCCACATTAGCAATACAAACAGCCAGTGTGCATATAGAGGTGTTGAATGTTTCATAAAGATCCCAGCAGGCATTATCAAGCAGCACCATCATGTTCTATCCCTCTATTCAATGGGTCACAACAGACTAAGATCAGTTGTATGGAAGTCATTTTCACTATTTACCAATGAAAGAGTTAATCCCAGAACACAATAGACAATATTTATGTTCCAGCCCGACTGAACATAGGCTACATTCATCCGTGTTTCCAAACCAAACAAATGCTGATCAGCGTTGGCCAGTCCATTAAGAAAACACAGTAGTTTCACTATTCAACCCTGTGTCAGAGAAAGTGTCAGAGAGAGGTAACCTGAATAGAGATGTTTTGATGGAAATTGGAGAAGCAGTTTGTTTAACAATAAACATGGCAAGGTTACAGGTGTCTGTTTGTGTCTAAACTACGCGTTCATCCTACTAGAGAGCTCTCTCTAAACACATTTATAGGTCAGAATTTGTTACAGTTCTACACGTTTATTTGACGTCAACTCTAGTTTTTGCACGCCTGATTATTAAGCATATATTTACATAATCACGCTCTACTTCGAAGTGTTCTTGCAGAAGTGGTCATGGTATGATGGCGCCCCCTGCTGTTTGGCAGTTTAACTACAGTCACGTTGAACTCATTTGTATGTATTCTCGGTAAAATACATCTCCACAATAAAGCTGTGAAGTGTATGTGAATGTGAAACAAGTGTTGTGAAGTATGAACTTATTGAATGCAAATTTCAGTTCAAACCCGAGGTAAATATGTGTAGTGAAACTAGCAATGATTTAGTCACTGAAAGCAAAACAAATTGTGTATACAAATTTGAAATGAAGCAATTCGATTTTTTTACAAAAACTGCTGAAACAACTACACAACCAACTACAAACACAGCCTACAAAAGCACACAGTCTGCCACTACAAAACATGCCGCTGCGTCAAAATACCACCAATCGCAAATGCTCGCGGGCATCATTACCCCGTGTGTCTGCATGTGGAGCAGGACAAGTCTGACTGGTGACACGGAGCCAGCGATGCTCGGAGAAACTCACACCCCGAGGCGCTATACAGCCCGGTCGCCATGGTGAGAAGTCTTCCAATTTAGCTCAGGGCACCGAGCAGGCCCCGGGATGAATAATTGATAGATATCACAGGCTAATTTTAGCACATTTCTGTTTAGAATGGGGCGGGGGTTAACTCCCCACTACACTACGATAACACAGCGTCCGATGGAAGGGATGCAACTAGTAGGCCACCTTGTAAGGTATCGGAGCATTGTCCCTCAAAGGTGTCATATCACGTTGACGTCATATGACGTCAAGGTCATAAGGTCATAAGGTCGGTGTAATCGGCTGTTGCATTGGCTGAGTCTGAAAGCAACACATTCAAAGTAAACTTTCTCACAAACTCCCAGAGAGATGTAGCCAAAAATTGCCTCCTGTATTGTTCATCTTTTCATCTCATTTGTTTTCACACACTGAATCATGTTGCTTGAGTTACACAACAATTTATTTTGCCTTGAAGAATTTCCCACAGAAACAACTAAACTCTGGGTTTATCTGTCAATACATATTCATTCACAAAGGTGTCTTTTGTGAATGTATTTTGTTTCACTCTGAAGCCAACCAAATCCACACATTTATCAATCCAACGGCACTCTATAAAGAGGACCTCTACTTGGACTTATACAAGTGTACATAATAATAAACAATCCCCTGCAACCAAGAGAGCTAACTCGTGGCCCTTGAAGAAGAAAAGCCTCCACATCAACAGTGAGTAATTATTCAACGGATCGCATGTTCCCCTCACCTGTTCTGTCCAAGCTGGGGTGAGCTCAACAATAGCCCCATTCAGGGTCTGTAAACAAGCCCAGCAACAGCACCTGTTCCCTGGGTCTGAGGCTGGCTATTATCTGGCGAGGGGAACGGGCTCCAGGTGACAGCCCTGTGTCTCCCTCCATGGCCCTTGAAAACGACGGCCATCTTAAATGGCAAAACGCCAGGCGAGTGTCTTCTCTTGTGCCGAGAACTGACATGCAAACTCCTTCTGGCTCTTTTTCATGTTTTCTGCAAGTGTTGGGTTGTTGTGTACACTTACTGGGTCACTCCCTGCACAAGTCAGTAGTAGGCGTTCAGAATGTGATGGCATTATGCTTAGTTACCTCCAGTTTGGGGAAAAACTGTTCAGAAATTGCCAGAATGTGATTATAGAAAAATAATCAAAATCTGGAGAGCATACCTATTTGAAAATTACACTGATTTAACTGATCTGTACTTGGCATTGGAAGACCTGGTCTTTATTCTTTGGTAAAGGCAGGACGCCCATTTTGAGAGGGGTTAATACTGGGGTCTATTGACGCAGGACAGACATTTTGAGAGGGGTTAATACTGGGGTCTATTGACGCAGGACGGACATTTTGAGAGGGGTTAATACTGGGGTCTACTGAGGAAGGACGGACATTTTGAGAGGGGTTAATACTGGGGTCTATTGACGCAGGACGGACATTTTGAGAGGGGTTAATACTGGGGACTATTGAGGAAGGACGGACATTTTGAGAGGGGTTAATACTGGGGTCTATTGACGCAGGACGGACATTTTGAGAGGGGTTAGTACTGGGGACTATTGAGGAAGGACGGACATTTTGAGAGGGGTTAATACCGGGGTCTATTGAGGAAGGACGGACATTTTAAGATACTTGACATTAAAAATGTCAAGCTAACTTTTAATCCACTGTCTGGTATGTCAACTGTCAGGGGTTAAAAGATCAAAATAGAGATTGTCTGTAGATCTTCTTGACGAAAATTTCTGTTTTTTCTGAAGAATACTTTTTCATATATCTTTCACCCATTTATGCCACATTCCACGCATTAGATTATGCATAAATATTAATAGAATATCGATTAAACCTATATTTCTGTTACATCATGTTTAAGTGAAGCTCACTTTTTTGGTGCTGAAGTGAATATTACTATTCCAATAGCAATCTCTGCTGAATAAGGGAATTGATGGTTGGTTCAATAACGTTTAAAATCCCACACATTCATATAAAGCCTGGACAGATGGATTTGAAAAGGTGTGTGCTTTGCCTTATCTTACATTCCCTTTGCCCTTGGTGGAGGAGTTAACTTTCCAACATCCTTGGCAAGTCCTGTTTTATTATTTGGCTTGGAGCTTATTGTTTTAAAACAGGACTTTTTTTCATTATTTCTCATTATACGGTGTGTTTGTGTGTGTGTCTGTGTGTGTGTGTGTGTGTGTGTGTGTGTGTGTGTGTGTGTGTGTGTGTGTGTGTGTGTGTGTGTGTGTGTGTGTGTGTGTGTGTTTGTGCGCATATAACGCGCGTGCTACAGGCCTTGTGACTCCGCACTTTTTCTGTTCAGAACAGGCTCAGACCATCTTTAGTATCCTTCAGTAATGGGAGAAAAAATACGTGTATCCTGTGTTGTGATGACTTAATTTAATACTACACACCAAAACACGACGCATATCTGCCTCCAAAGTTACAAGGTAAAACTGAACTTTGTAGCTTGTTATTATGGTACGGCTGTTATTGGCGTATTGCTTTTTATAGTAGGTTAGAAATGCTCCAGGTTGCACAGTTAACTACGCTAATGTGAAATTCATGAGTTCGCTCCTGGCAGTTAAAGATACGCTTCGACTTAACGCGTCGATATCAGAAGTGCGTGAGCAAAATCGTGAGAGACAACATCAAAGAGAGATAAATACCTTCAAGTCACGGCGGTTTGTAGCTATTCCATCCTCTCGGCTGCGAATGGCGTCGAAACAGGTCTCGAAGTCTACTACTCAGTGGACTGTCAAAGTGCACTTGTTCCAACTATACAGTTGGTCCAAGTCTCCATCAACTGTGGAGGAACCAAACTCCACCCCTAGCAACAGCACTGGGCCTGCTGCCCTCCTAGCCCGAGAGAGGACCCTGAACTGGAGCGTTATCCTGGTCTATCGCAATACAATTTCCGGTCTCTTACTTCCTATAAGTTGTGTATGACAGTAACAATTCCCCTCATCGAGAAAAAGATGAACATGACAAGAAGGAGAAAAAATAAGAACAACAATAAGAATATTTTGTTACGACATTTTGATAAAGTAATATCTAAAACATGTAACGGAAACGGATATTCTTCAATTGAAAGTCCCTCCCTATGTCTCATCCCTAAACGCATGTAACTTAAAGTCCCGCCCTCTGGCTCCTGAGCCAATAACGCTCATTCGGAGCATCCCGTTTCAGCTGATGAGAACGACTGGAACAAGGTTAGTGCCCTCCTGAATAATGGAAACACGTCGAAGATCGCCTTTCTGTGCCGTTTGGATGACAGGGTTTCTGCGCCGTACACTGTGTCCCAGGTTCGTATTTATCGGCGAATTTCTATCAATCTACCTTTTCGTTTTACACGTTGGTTTTGCTATAGGTGCGGCTGGACCACACCAGTGGTCCACACATTGGAGGATCAGTGGAAAGGGCCTAGAATATGAAATATTCACTGACTTTTTTGTAATTAATATCCCCTCTACTAAACTTTACCAACGAAATATAGTTGAGGAAAAAATATTCACGTTCCAAGATACGATCAAGTGCTGCCCACTCTAAGATGTTACATCTCATTAAATACCCCAAGTAATCGTAATTTAATCAAACAACATGTCGGCGCTAGGTAATTAAAATACATTTTGAACAGATTGTGAATGGTGACCTCCCCAGTGTAATAATGTTTTTCCGTTTTTTGCCAATAGAGGTCATGAATGAGAAACGTTGAACTATCTGAAAATCCGTCACTAGGGCCCTTAAATCATGTAGCACAGCTCATGCATTCATTAATTTATATATTCATATGTATAGGGAGTATTACATACTGATGTACTTATTATTTACCTGCACCACCACAATACAAACAATTAAAAAAACACCTTGTTTTGTCGAAGTTTTGGGCCAAAGAATCTCACTTCTCAAGACACAGATTCAGCTGCTTGGGATTATAAACAACTTGACTAGTGTTAAATACCTGACTGCTATCTTATCGAATGTCACACTTTTATATATTGTCATGACAGGAACATGCCCGAAGCCCTGTCCAGTCCTCCAACAGCAATTGCCTTGTCGAGCGCATAGCCGACACTCACCCACCATGGCTGTCATGGTGACGAACCGGTGCCCACGTTATAAAGCCTCAGGTGCTGCCAATCTGAAGTGACAGACGCAGTAATGGTATTCAAGAAAGGCATCTATAGACCGTCATGTTTTATTTCCCCTGTTGAATTTTATCGATATAAGTTCTGTAATGATTTCGTTTGGCTTTTGAGACTATATTACATATTTAACAAGGAGAAACTTCTAAAATTGCATCTGTGTGTTTGTGTGTGTGTGAGTGTGTGTCTGTGTGCGCACTAGACTGCTGTTGGTTCACACCTGACTCAGGTAGCAAGGTAAGTTTGAAGCTTATATCGAAGTCTCCAAAGCAATTAAAACCATGCTCCCAAGCAGGATTTTGAAAGTCATGTCACAGTTATGCATGAGTTCACATTATGCGATTATCTTCCGAGAATATTCATAAGTAAAGCCCTTCGCAAAGAATTTTGTGAGGATAGAACGATTTTACTGCAGTCCCACTATTCCACAAGCGCCGTTTCATGTGCCACAGTAATCTGTATTAATTGCAAAATTGGAAGTCATTTTTATGAGACATCAATGTATCTCATATGTTTTTTCGAAGTAATCAACAAAGCAAGCATTTGGAACACATACTATCTCCATAGATTGCCCATCATGGTGCCGTTAACTTGATATGCATTCACTTGAAGAAGTTATTGATCAAAGCTGAAAAGTAAATGCGAAAAAGCAATAAACTATTTCAATTTGTGTTAAACATCTGTTACATCCAAAGGGATAGATGCGATGAATCTATGTCACATGTCCACTTTGCAGCTGGCTTTTTCGACAGGCAGTTGACAGCCTACGTCTAAGGACTATTCCATCTCATTACTGATCTGCCTTTCTCCAGCCTACCCTCAGTGCCGTCATTATGTTAACAGCTACAATTACCTCAGTGATTCATCAGGTTCATAAAAAGCATCCCTCGGTGAGACATGTGTAGGCATCAAGATTCCAGTACATGACGAGTGCCCTGCTGACGAGTGTTCCACTTCTCTTTGGATTCAGCCTTGGTTTTGCTGCCAAACAGCAGTGGAATAAATTGTTTTGTTATGATAACACATGCTCGTAGGGAGGCGTGAATGCACGTCACAAGACTAATGACAAGGACTGTGTTTTGACCAGACATTTAAAGAACACCGGAAGAGAACCTTGAATAAGAAATTAAACCAAATGTAAGACTAATTTCCCCATGCTACATTTGACGTAGAGGACACCCCCGTTCCTGCTAACCTACCGGTCGCTGTAGGCCCGGCACAACGGAGCTTAGCTCTCGGTTGTGTTAGTATGCCATGGACGTCTCTGAAGTAAAGTACGGACCTTTGAAGTCTCCGAACCATGACACACAAGGCCAGCCGTCTGGAGACAGAGAGATTTGAGGAGAGGGTGAGGGAGAGGAGTGCAGCACTAGGAGAGAGGAAGAGAGATTAGGAGAGAATGAGGGAGGGAAGAGCAAGAAGAGACAAGGAGATAGCAAGAGAAGAAAGCAGTAGTAGGAGAGAGGAAGGAAGCTGAGGAGAGAGTGAGGAAGGGGAGAGCGAGAAGGGGAGGGAGAGAGAGTGAGACAGAGAGAGGGGAGAGGACAAGAGAGAAGAGAAGGAGGGGAAATGAGAGCGAGAAGGGGAGGGAGAGAGAGTGAGACAGAGAGAGGGGAGAGGACAAGAGAGAAGAGAAGGAGGGGAAATGAGAGCGAGGGAGAGGAGAGAGAGGAGGACATGAACTTGCAGGTCAATCAATGACTCACATTGCCTGGTGTCTTGCGGGCAGGCCAATCCACGGCCCTGATTGGTCCAAGTGGCTCGTCACCACAAACAACATCGACAAACACTCCGATGAGATGTGCGGCCATGTGGACCGCTGTGTCTGTTGGTTCACGGAGGGGTGGATCACCAGTCAATGTGTTTGATCACTATAACCATATAGATATAGAGAGGGACGGAATGCACCGTCAGTTTTCCTTCAGCGGTTAGTTTACCGTGTAGTCATTAAGCAGATGCTTCTGCTGTGCAAACCGAATGGCAGGGCATTTTAAATCCATGTCGATAAGGAGCAGGGCTTAGGGCTCAAGGACACATGTGGGTGGAACGCATGCGGGTGGAACGACGTCGGGGTTGGAACCCCTAACCCTTTCGACTGGGAGGCACCCCCCCGAAATCCCATCACACCAAACCATTCTGTTTCTAAGTTTATTAGATTGTATTAGATTTCATTAGGGATAGTAAACTATAAAATAAAAAGACATAAAGCCCAGCGAGCTGCTAAAATCAGAAATAAAACGGTTAATGTTGTTAGTATGTGAGTGCACTCAGGCGGCGAGGAAATAGGATGCGAGTGGATATGCAAATGAGGAGCGGTACCTTGGCGGCCTTGCCTGGCATAGCTCTGATAAACAGATGGCTGAAGCCCTCCTCGTTCCGGATCGATGAAATGGGCATTAGAGGTTGTATGACTTGCATATGGTCGGCTGGAGCCGGGACACCAAACAACATGGACCTTTGTGTTTCCTCATGGATGGAGGCCTCTTCCTCCCTGACTCGCTCTCTCTATCTTTCTAAACAAATACTATTTTATCTTTGATCTTTCTCTGTTCCTTGTTATCCTTTCTTTCTCTTTTCCTTTCTATCCTTTCTCTCTTTCTTTCTTTCTTCATGTCTATCCTTTCTTTTTGCTCCTTTCTTTCTCTCTTCCTTTCTATAATTTCTTTCTCTCGTCATGAATATCCTTTCTTTCTTTTTCTCTTTGTTTCTTTCTATCCTTTTTCTCTCCTCCTTTTCTTCTCTCTTAATTTCTATCCTCTTTTTCGTTCTCTTTTCCTTTTCATCCTTTCTTTATCTCTCTCTTCATTAATATCCTTTCTTTCTCTGTTCCATTCTTCCTCTGTTTCTTTCAGTCCTTTCCTTCTTCCTTTCCATCCTCACTTGATTTTCTTTCCCTCTCCTTTTTGACGATTTCTAACTCTCTTTCATCTTTAGTATTATTCTCTCTTTCTCACATTTCTTATCTACGGCCCTCCCTCCCTCCCTCCCTCTGCTGCCTCTCCTCCTGATCCAGGGTGTTAAAGCCTAGCGCTAGGTCACACGGTCTCAGATCAATGGCGTCCCCCTCTCCATACGGGCTGATCTGCCCACTGGGAGGAATTACTTCCCCTGGCCTCCACCGGTAAACAGCCTTGATCAGGCAGAGAGCACTGGCCTCCCCGGGGGAGGACCCAGAGCGTGACTAACACCATCCCGTGGACCCTACAGCCACTCAGTCTTGGTGCCAGCGTAAAAGGTATGAACATTGAACATCATGGAGATTGATGGCCGATGAGTTAGGAGTTTCAGGAAGGCAGTGAGCCAAGCCCGGGAGATTGATCTGGTTTATGACTCTGCTGTGTGCTAGTGTTAATTATTTTTTTTTATTTGCTTGGTTGACAACAGAAAAAAATAGAAACGTCTTGCACCAAAAATCATTCTGTGGGTAGAATCTACTGACAACTTTTATTTTTGTAATATTTTGTATCCCCTCTCTTTGCTATGGCTATTAGGGCAGGAAATGTGGGTCTGATAGCACAAGTCCTCATTGCAGCTTGGTCAACATCTGGTAGGTTTACACAAGCAGACCTTTTCAAAGAGTCATCTTAAGGTGCCCTGGCCTCTCCCTCCAACTATAACCTTCAAAGGAAAAACAGACAAAAAGAAAATAGACGGTGATGTTGTGAATACAATACCATGTCCTTGTATGTACCAGAAGGTGTTTCAAACAGTCACCAAACCCTTGAGCACCACTGGGTAAAACAGGTTATTGCAATCAGTGTTTCTAATAGGATCTAATTGGTGCACATCACTGAGCAACAGTTTCCACCAATCAGAACCAACAATTCCATCACCGTGATTGGTGCCGTCTCTTGACTCAGATTATTGCTGTTAAGACAATCAATCCAAACAAATGCAATACTCACCTTCAGGGTGATGAAGGAGAGACAACAGCAAAGTCAGCAATCATCAACCCACATCTGTGCTATAATATGTCTTGTCTGGTTGCCAGGAACCAAATATAATTTCTCGAGGGGCAATGCTCAAGTTCACCGCTGAACCCCGACTACCCCATTGCCTCCACCACTACCCCAACCCCATCCATCTGGTTTCTCCGTCGCCTGTCATCTAATCGCTCGTGCAAGGCCTAGCATTCTTCCCTCGGCCTTCGACAGGGCAAACGACCCCGCCAGGCTACATCTATGAGGTTTGTCTCTTGCTTGTCTCGTTTCTTTGTGGGCCTTTGTTAATTGACACTTCCCACACAATATCTTTGAACGTCATTGATCTACTTTTCTAGACAATACACTCTCCGCATGCGAGTCCCGGTGGCCATACCTCAAAACTGTCCCAAGGTCCACGGCAAGGACACTCCTCAGACTGGAAGATTCAGGGCTCCTCGTGGGATAGGACCTCGTAAATCACTCTTTTTCTCCCTCGCCCCTCCACACTGTCGCTCATGTTGGAGCTGGGTGTGAGCGCTGCTCTCACACCCAGTCGCTCCAGAAACGACCGTCTCTTTATTCCCTCCTCTTGACGGCCGCGCTGGGGTGTCCAGATGGGGCTGGGGGATGAAAGTTATTTCTGGCCAAGAAATAACTCACTGTGATGGAGACGCATAAAAGCACCCGCCGGAGCGAGTGCCGCAGTGCTCCTCGGGCCCACGCGGTCACAGCGGCCTGCGAACGCCGTCCCCCTCCCGGGGGTTCAGACACATCTGTCACCGCGGGAACCATCCTGAGCATCAGGGGGGCCCAAATTGGACGATAAGTATTCAAGGTACGGGGAAGCAAATAACTGCAACATAAGGTGTCGTTTATCAGTACTATTGACTCTGGGTATAGAGCAGACCTCTAATTCAAAGCAACCTAGAGCGGTATTCAGGGGACTTGAGGAGCAGGTAGGGGTCAGGAATCAAGATCAAGGGTGCCTACATGTATAGGGTTAGGGTCAAGGTTAGGGTTAGCTGCACATCTCAGCTGAACCTTTCAACTAAGATTTGCCCTTGGTGTTTGAATATGGACATGTGAATAGAAAGGGTTTGGGGGGGGGGGGGGGAAGGTTAGGTCTCTCCTATTGCAGGAAGAGATTCAATGTGACCTTTCCCTGAATGCAGCCCAGAGAGCATCATGGAGGGAGTGCAGAACGGTACCACTTTAATGTATCCAAGAAGGTCATCTCGTTCAAAGAGGCTCACAGTGACTTTCCCGGCGCGTAAAGCTATTCTACTATCTGACAGCTACACAATTCGTGAAGCCAAACGGCCCTTGCAGCCACCTACGCAATGTGAAATTATATCGTTCAGATTCTATTGCATTTGCTATTGAGAGCCGGTTCAAAACCTTAAATATTCCATTACAATCGTCATCTAATTGTGCCATTTGAAGGTACACATTTAGTTTAGACACAGCTGAGTGCACGTGTATCCAAGCTATTGAGACCCTCAGATAGAGACGAAACGATTGCAATATAACAAAAACATGGTCATCTTTTTCCCTCAAAGCAATGTCTGGTGGAGAAGTTGAACACAGGGAACAGAAGACAGCTTTCTTGCCTTTGAGCATCTGATAATGGCTCGGTGAGTCAGTGGTCAGTGGAGTTTCTGAAGCAACTAACTCCAACGTAAAATGAGCGTGGGTGGGCGACTGGGTCCTTTCATTTTGGCGGAGAATTCATCCTTTTCACTCAAACACACACACACCCACAAACACCTTTTCCAGTACCTAAACCCCAAGAGCTCTGTGAGTGTGTAGGCAGACCAGAGATAAGCACATGAAACACCAGTAAAGATGGCCTGGATCCCTCTCTCAAAGAGCCGCTTTCTTCAAAGAGCGACCATGAAACCCAAAGAGCTTTACTTCTGAACTCTAAACGCCACGATTTGGCTCAGTTTAACATTACCGTCGACTTAACCCGCCTCATGAATATTGTGTGTGTGTGTTTTATGAATATTTATCGTTGGCTGTTGCTATGAATTAAAAATAAGTTATTCACGTGTTTACGTCGAAAGCTTAAGATTTCGTAAAACCATCCCACGACACATTGGAGAAGCACACTGTGGGTATTTTTCTAAATTAAATTGGAAATGTATTCCACTTTGGCTTGTAACGAGGAATGTGTTTTTTTGTAGTATCTTTCTTTCAGTCTTCCTGGCAATTGACCTACAACATAGCAGAACATGCTCTTAACATGAAAAGTAAAACCATCTAGCGGTCCAGCCAATCATCTTTGATCGTCCAGCTTGGGTCCTCAGGTCAACAGAATGAGGAGAGCATCTCCGACTCGTCTCCTTGGCAACGACCTCAAGCTTCTCCCTCAGAGATTTTGAAGGGAAAGTTTGGACCTACTGTTCATTCAAACAAGTTCACTTTGTCACCTCCTACTGCAAACTACTGAGATGTTCCTGTTTGGCGCAGCGGGTGGATCATGGCATTAGCACTTGCTGGTTTTTACGGGTACCATTAGCACTGGGGCCACCCAGGCTTACAATGTATCCATTCACAGTATTGTAAGCCGCTTTGGATTGAAGGGGTTACTTTATGTCCACTAAATTCGGGGAATCTAACAGAAGACATTTAGAGGAAGGAATAGATTCAATAGATTTCCTCAAAACTGTTCATACCAGACAACATTTCTGCTTCAATGGTTTAATGCTTGTGGATGCTTTGGGTTTTTCTTCAGGCTTTTAGCCTTTTATCCAAAAATTAAGTAACATGTAATATGCAATATGCAAAATTGAAATATTTTTGATCCAAACGTTAAGCCTATATTAAATCCATGGCACAACCTCAAGTAGAAATGTCAAATTCTAGCGTGGCTCCAAGGCTTTCTCATGCATAGCCATCTTGTAGGGGCGACATAGTGTTCCCTGTCCCTGTGATGCAGCAGGTCTACCTGGACAGCGTTTCTTTGCAGGGAACATTATGTCAGGCTGATGCAGAGATGGAATGGTATCGACAGCCCGGTACATTCTTTGAAGAGACATTGTGGGGAAAAATGTTAAGAGCTTGAAAAGAATACAACCACGGCTTCTAAAGGGTTCTGTAAGGCACAGGGACAGGATTTCATAAAGCTAGTCAACATGAATGAGAATTGAAAAGGCAAGTGAGTGAGCTAACGCTGGAATCATCGGCTTAGTGAAGAGCGTATGGCTCCTTTCAATGTGTCTCTGACTCCATCTCACACCTCCGACACTTACTGTATATCCATAGGAGATATATATCAGGCACAGCGGAGATGTGGATAATATCCATAGGTTACATAGATGTCTTTTTCCTTAGACATGATTGGATGTTTAGAGAATCACATCAATGCAAACACCCTAACCTAAACATGTTTTCAAATGAAATCAGGCAATAGGATAACAACATCCAATCACAAGCAAATGGAAGTGTGGGAGTTGTGTGGTTCGGGATGATGATGAGAACAAGGACAAAAACATTTTAAGGGCAGGTATGAAAGTAATGTTGCAATAACCTCAACAAATATGCAATTTCAAATGGATTACGTGTCTCCCCTGGGGGTTGAACAAGTCCCTTGCTCTGATATCTGTGTGCCTTCAAACTATGCGTGATGCATTGCGCTCCCATTTTTCTGATAAGAAGCAACCATAAAGGATTTCAACTGACTCATCTAATGATGATGAGTAAGTTCAAACATGATTCTCTCCCTTGCTGTTTTCAAAGTTCCCCTGAAAGACTTGGAACAGAACGGGCTTTGCTGATGTTTGTGTGCTTTATTTTTCCTTTTGCACTTCCATCGCCAAATGTAGAATTTTGCCAAACGTTGCTTGTTCTTTAGTTTTTTGTTTGTATTCAATGTCGCGCTGTGCTGGCCTGTTGCCCAGGTCCTCCATGTAATATAAATGATGTGTTATCTAGCTGGATGAATAAAGGTTAAATGGATACAAATTATCATCACGATTAAGTGCTTGATAGTCTTATAAAAGCTAAATTTCATTAAAGGTAGATGTTGACAGTCATCCCATCATCTGGCATCACAGTGTGCAAGCACAAACATATGCATTAGCTCAGTAAAGCCAGAGATTTGGCTGATGGTTCAACCATGACAAGAAAATTGATGTTCCTGTCCTTTGGTCCAAAGTGACATAGCAGCCCAAAGGTATGCACAGACATACACACACACAACTTATCTAGTCAGCCCACAGTATATATACGCACGTTTGGCTTTTATGTGCAACGCTGAAATCTCATTTAGCATTGGCTGTCAGGTACCGACAGCAGAACCTGGATGCCCATCATACACAGACCGCTACTGCGACTACAGAGCTGCTCCACTGCCGGGAAAATAAATGAAAAAAGCAAATTCATTAGAGTCTGCTGCCAGTCTTGTGTACCTGTGTCCACATCCAGATGAGTGCCTGGGTAAACGTTGGCTTTCAAGGTGATTTGTGGGTTCTCGACCACATACCGTTATCTCTTGGAAGACTGTAAACTGTCAGGGTAGAGAGCTCTTCATAGAAGGTATTTTAAACCTCTGTTCTGTGCTTTGACAAAGGTCTGAAACCATTAGATGAAAAGATAACTGAATCGAATGGAGAAAGATCCATCAGACATAATGACACTCAATGAAACATCCAACTTTTGAGACTAAGGGTTTGTATTTGTGCCTGACATCGAGTGGGGTAAAGACGTATGGGGGCAGCTCTCTTCCCTCTTGTGTTGGCTCCACCGTAAGGAGAAGATAGGGAAGATAAAATGTGCCTACTTAACTGCTAATCAAAGAGATCTAATTTAAGGTATGGGAGAGGTGGGGACGAACTGATTGGACACAAACTGAACATCAACTCCTTACATCTGGAGCCAAGTGATCGGGGCAAAGCTGTAGAAATACAAAACAGAATCAGTAGAGCCCACCTCCACATAACACTTTTATCATCCGTCCTCCTCCTCATCCCAAAGGGATAGCCATCATGTGAAACGAAAACAAAGAAAGTATAAATAATAATCGGTTTAAAACGGTACAATTTAATTCCATGTGCTACTTCAGCGAGCGGCTCATGGGATGACACACAAAAGCCATTAGAAGCCCTGTGTCCGATCAATTCTTGGAAATATAAATTTTAATGAAAAATTGTTTGGGGCAAAATTGTTTTTTTGGGGGGGGGCGAAATCCATTTTTGGAGACGGCTTGTCCCCTGAAGAAAGGAGCGTTGTTATCGAGCCAGAAAGCCGGGGCGCAGATGAAATTCAGGCTGCGTCCGTCACCGGGGACACACACACAACACCACTGACCTCGACGCTTTCTCATCTGCCCCATTTTGAGAGGCCGGGCTGGCTACGGTTTTCTGGATCACACACACTGACAAGCACACACACACACACACACACACACGCACACACACACGCACACACTGTCACACACACAGAGCCTCTGATGAAAATCCATCAACCCATACTCCCTACCCTATAAAGTGTTACATCTAAGTCCCATTGTCCCCCTTTCCCCCCCCACACCCCAATTTATTTTCTTATGAATATTAAAGCCATCCGATGTGACCCTCCATTTGTCACATCACGTTCCGTTCCACGTGAGGGTACAGCCGCGCCGTGTTTTAGCCTACGAACCGCCGCCGACACCGTACAGCGCCACATCAAGCAGACGTAAAGGGATAACGCAGCGTGGCCAATTATCCTCTCACCCATCGCTTCATAGGGCTTTCACGGTTAAGCATGCAGCGTTTGCGGCTGTCTTGCAACTAATAAATATCGGCTTAATCTCTGACACCGATGTCTGCTGGATCTGTTTTCTGCTTTGTTTTGTTTTTACCAACTCTCTCCCCCCTTCCCGTACACACACACGCACAGACTCCCACGGCTCTTGAAAGATTTATTTTGGATCAATTTAGACATCACCTAAGGGGATCTTTAATGCACACACACCAACACATCTAAACCGCAGCCTCTCACAGCACGGATATCCAGTCAACACATGGAGGTCGACGCCACACCAGATGGATACATGCACGGGGTGAACGGCAGAGGTGTTTCAGGAAGGAAGCAACTTATTCCAAATAGAGACACATGAATATATAGCCTAGTCGTTTAATTATTGAATCACATTGGTTAAAGTGGACCGCATATGGCTCATGATAACCAAGAGTCTTTCAACTGTGTGTCCCTGTGTGTGTGTGTGTGTGTGTGTGTGTGTGGGTGTGTGTGTGTGTGTGTGTGTGTGTGTGTGTGTGTGTGTGTGTGTGTGTGTGTGTGTGTGTGTGTGTGTGTGTGTGTGTGTGTGTGTGTGTGTGTGTGTGCGTGATAGAAGAATGCGTGAATCGCAGGAACGTGACAGTTGTCCTCTGGTGATTAGATGACCTAGATGAAACCATCATGCTGGGGATCCGTTTCACTAGTTATTATGGGCTGTCTCATTTTACCGTTTGTTATGTTGTTTCCCCGACAACAACAAAAATATATATATATATTTACAACTGAATAACTGCAGAATGTTGACAAAAAACAAACAAAGAAAAAAAAAGATTTACAGCCACCAATATATTTCCTGCATTCGACTGAGTTAGCAAAACAGAACAAAAGCGTCTGCTACAAAACCGTTGCACAGACGCCATTTTCGAACTGACAAGGCAGTGACTGCCTCAAGGTTCAGGATAAAGACTTAAAGACAAATTGCTGTGTATCCATCATCATTGTGTAGCGCAGCCGACCTCCATTTCAAAAGAAAACCACTAACCAGGCACTACACCACAAGGTTAAATGCAGAATAACCTTTAACAAGGGGCCGTGGAGACGTGGAAGAGTGGTTTGTTTTGCAGACACTCCAAGGTCAGCTACAGAACAAGTTTCTGCAGTGACAAGTTACGGGTGAGTATTTTTTAACCTCCAGAAATGGAAGGGAATGTAGAGTAAAAAGTGAGACGGCAGCTCTTAAATCATCAGTTGGAGCATGATGAAGTGAAGGTTAAAGCTGTAATGGGTTTACCCACAACCTGGAGAAGTTATTTTGATGCCAGTAGCGGTAGTAGAAGTTATAGTTAAATCATTATTACTATTATAGTAGGCCTACCAAAAATACATTCAAACCACAAATGTATGTATTAAACAGTCGTACAAAAGTAATGAATATTATTTACATAATGACTTTATATTATTTACTGTATGCTTTTAAATGTTTTAATATAACCTTTACTTTGCTATTTATTTTTTCACTACTGTATTGCGTTTTATTATCATGTAAAGGGTCTTGTTATATATATACGTAATGTATAATGTATTGTTGCTCGCATGCATAATAAACTACATTGAAATGTATCAGGTTTGTATAAACGCAGTACAGAAATCAGCACTATTATAAATAGATATTATAATATATCATAATATTAACAGTGAAGAAACTGGCACACAACTGAAATTAAAAGGCGGCACATGTTAAATGTCGATATTTTATGTCAAAATAGAGAAAACTGTACAGCAATGGGGGCAATCTTGAGAGACCTTTGGCTCGCAAAATTTGAATAATACACAACAATAATAATAAACACAATATAAATATACACATATACATTCACACGTACAACTTACCCCTACATGGAACTCAAGTAAAAACCTCAGTCAACAGAAGTGTTCAGCCATGTACACAGTAATTGGGCGGTCCTTCTGAAAATATATTTGTTTAAATTTACATGAATTTACATAAAAGACGTGGATGCACTCAGACAAATTCACTCATATCAACAACAATTCCATTCAATATCATACCATTAGTTCGCAAAACACTGGCCAAAGAAATAACCATGCCCACACAAAGAAAGAGACAGGGAGAGTCACACAAACACACACGCACACACGCAAAGATAGAGAGAGTGAGACTGTGAGAGAGCGACCGAGAGAAGAGAGAGAGCGGCCGAGAGTGAGAGTGAGAGAGAATATGAGTGAGACAGAATGAGCAAAAGAGCTGTGTGGGTGTGTATATACATAAATGCATCTGTATGTGTATGTGTATGTATGTATGTATATATGTATGTCTATGTGTTTGTGTGTATGTGTGTGTGTATGTGAGAGAGAGATAGAGAGAAGAGGAAGAATACTATTGAAACGAGGGAGAGAGGGAGGTGCGTGTGTTAGAGCAACAGAGAGGCCGAGGACGGGCGAGGGAGGGAAAAAGATACAGAACGAGAGAGAGAGAGAGAGAGAAAGAGAGAGCGAGAGAGAGAGAGAGAGAGAGAGAGAGAGAGAGAGAGAGAGAGAGAGAGAGAGAGAGAGAGAGAGACAGAGAGAGAGAGAGAGAGAGAGAGAGAGGGAGGCTCCGGGTTCTACAGTTCCGTCTTGGGGGTCTTGTCCGGCTGACGGGGGGCTGTGGTCGGGACCCCCTCCCTCAGCCAGCTGTTGAACACCGCCACCGGGTCGATGTTCCAGTGTTTATGGAAGGAGATGGGCACCTGGTGGGACAGGTAGTCCCACGCATAGTCCTCCGGCCGGGCCTGGACACACACACACACACACACACACACACACAACACAACCTCACTTATTCAGGAGCCCCAGTGGACCCCCGTCAGAGGGGTGTCGGAGCAGCTCTTCCCATCCATTGGTTAGTGGGCAGCCATTCGCTCATGAAAAGAGTAGAGTAACGCGACTACAGCTTTAAACATGCATATGTATGTATGTATGTATGTATGTATGTATGTATGTATGTATGTATGTATGCATGCATGCATGTATGCATGTATGCATGTATGCATGTATGTATGTATGTATGTATGTATGTATGTATGTATGTATGCATGTATGTATGTATGTATGTATGTATGTATGTATGTATGCATGTATGTCAATAATGGCACCCACTGCACTCCTGACTATCCCTAAAAGGAGGGATCCCCCACTCTAAGTTCCTCCTCAAGATTTCTCCCTTGCTGATTAAGGGAGTTATTTCTTGCCCTTTTGGGGGCTTTGGTCAGTGGGGGTGTCCTAAATATTTGGCCATTTTAAACTGTATTGGTGATTAAGGGCTAAACAAATAAAATCGAAACACAATTTAATTTAATTCACACCATAATGTATTCATATACATATCATTCATTGGAATATGTTTCAACACATTGTGTGTTTACGTCTGTGCTGCATCTTTTATTAAACAGCACATACACAGAGCCCAACACTTATGGGACTCGGCGCTTTCCGTTTCTCGTGCCATCGCAGGGCCACTCAACAGTCTGGGAGCCGCGGTTAGCTTGCGTGTGCTGAGGGGATCTGCGACCGCACAGCTCTACATGCATGTAGCGCCTGAGCCGGGGCTGTGGTATGCAGCAGCCGTCGCCTCCGTATGACTCGGCTCTAAATGAATGTTTAACAGTAGAAGCATGATCTACACCCCGGGGACGAGCGGGCACCATCTGCTGCCACCGACGGAAGGAGAGTGGTGTTCACAGGACGGAGCTTTTAGATGAGAGGAGGCCAGCAGAGTGGTGGCCACACACACACACACACACACATGTACAGGACACACACACATATGTATCAGAAGAACGAACACACACATTCAAGCACATATTCACAAGAACGAACACACACACTCATACCCCCCCCCCCCCACACACACACACACATAATAGATACGTAACACGCAAGGACACACACACACTCATACCCCCCCCCCCCCCCCCACACACACACATAATAGATACGTAACACGCAAGGACACACACACACGAACGAACGAACACCCAAACTCACGCACGCACACATTCACAAGAACGAACACACATTCACAAGAACGAACACACTCATACTCACGCACAAATATACAAGAACGAACACAGAAAAACACACACACACACACACAATAGATACGTAACACACAAGGACACACACACACACGAACGAACGAACACCCAAACTCACGCACGCACACATTCACAAGAAGGAACACACATTCACAAGAAGGAACACACATTCACAAGAACGAACACACTCATACGCACGCACACATTCACAAGAACGAACACAGACAAAACACACGCACACACAGACACACACACACACACACAGGCTACCTGGTGGAAGAGGGGGCTGTGTGTGACGGCCAGTCCCAGGGCGTTGAAGCACATGCCCAGCACCATGTCGTCCGGGGCGTCGTCGCTGTAGCACTTACAGCCACTCTGCAGCAGCTGGAGCACCGCCTCCCTGCTGAACACCATGCTGCACACACACACACACACACACACACACAACACCATCACTACCACGCACCTCCTCCCTGCTGAACACCATGCTGCACACACACACACACACACACAACACCATCACTACCACGCACCGCCTCCCTGCTGAACACCATGCTGCACACACACACACACACACACACACACACAACACCATCACTACCACGCACCGCCTCCCTGCTGAACACCATGCTGCACACACACACACACACACACACACACACACACACACAACACCATCACTACCACGCACCGCCTCCCTGCTGAACACCATGCTGCGCGCACACACACACACACACACACACACACACACACACAACACCATCACTACCACGCACCGCCTCCCTGCTGAACACCATGCTGCGCGCACACACACACACACACACACACACACACACACACACACACACCACCCTAACTACCACCGACTGACTCACTGCTGAACACCATGCTGGACACACACACACACACACACAACACCATTACTACCACGCACCGCCTCCCTACTGAACACCATGCTGCACACACACACACACACACACACACACACACACACACACACAAACACCCTCACTACCAGGGACTGACTCACTGACTCTCTCCATCCAGAGCCACCACCACTCCACTCACATTCATGTCACTCACAGTCATTCAGTGGCCACGGTCGGAGTAACAGAGCCGCTCAACTCCCCCCTCTCTCCTGTCCAACACCTCGCTTTGATTTTCTACCGTCCATATTGTTTTTATACATGCATCTACCTTTCTGGTTGTGGATGGGAGCTTGTCTGTGAATTCTTTTTGCAATGTATCTCTTTGAACTCGCTGCTGTGGCGCCCACATTTTAGTAGCATTATTAAGTATTACCTCATCCGATCCATTTCAGCAGCAGCTAGTCAGGGCATGTTGGTCGGGGGCATTGTGAATCCAACCCAGTACCTTTACTGGGTTCACACTACACTTCCCGTCCCCCTTATGACATGCCCTGGGGGGTCCAGGAAGCATTAAGCCACCCAAAACCAACCCACTGAGCCAACAGTTCATGCTGAGGCCGGACCTCTGGGTGGCACTGATTAGCAGAGCCAGACTCTAAGCTAAAGGTACGGGAGCTGGAGAGCCCTGTGGTGGTTTTCTTTGCAACACCGATGCGACTGAGCCAGCAGATTTGACCGAGTTAGACGAGCCTCTGGGTTGCTATTAGCCCGGCGTCTGGCTTCTGCGATGATACCGGAGGAAAAGACTCCTTCAGTGATACTTTGTCCTCCAGCAGATAAGAGGAACCTCCAGGGCTGTCGTTTAGCAACACCAGACCCTGGGCTGAACTATTCTCGGAGAACTTCTCCTGACCCAGGAAATCCCCCCCCCCCCCCCCCCCCCCCCCCCGGCGGCACTAAGCGCTGGCGTTTAAGGTTTTAAGAGACAACAGACTTTAACCACTTCTTAAGTTCCTCCCTTCCCCGCAGGAGGTCCTGTCCCTCGTTCGGTTTCGTCACCAGCAGACGATAAAGAGGGTTGAGGCAGAGTTGAAGTCAAAAAAGAGAGGACATGTTTCTTTATTCCTGCGCTGGAAGGTAGAAGAGTTTGCCGCTTGCACAGAAAGAGCATCTTAGGAGAGAGCGAAAGACTATAAAAGAAAAAAACACAATCATTACCGCTGCAAAAACTAAATTGGAAACCGCTGATTGGTGCGAAATGCTTCAGTAATTAACACCCTTCAAATTGAATTAACCCAGCACTCAGCAAACGCTCAGCACAGCTGAGATCCAGCGCCCTTCTGCCACTCGCTTTCAGAGACTTTAAATGTCATCCTGTAGAGCAGGGAACACGTTGTATACTTTATGCTTTGGGCTGGCATACTCGTGCAGTATTCAACATACTGTATACTTTATGTTTTGGGCTGACATTCCCTTCACTTCATTCAACATACTGTATACTTAATGTTTTGTGCTGAGAAACCCTGACTTCATTCAACACGCTGTATACTTTATGCTTTGGGCTGGCATACTTGTCCAAAATTCCAAACGCTGAATACTTTATGCTTTGGGCTGATAAACTCTTAACTTCGTTCTACATGCTGTATGTGTTGCACTCAAGTTATAAATGAGAATCCAAATGACTGGAATCATGTACAGCCAATGCGTCATGGCCTAACCAGTAACAGGTGTATCTGTTCATCAGGCATCGGTGCTACGGAAAGGCATGTTCATTAGGGATGGGCAAAACGATTATTTTCCGGGAATCAGTTCTTTCAGTTCCGTTCACTATCACGATTCGTTCGTTTGATTCGTTCGTTTGATTCGTTCGTTGAGTCAGATGGTCTGTTATGTCATTTGCCAGGGAATCGGAAATTATGGAATAAATGTTAATCAACATGCATGTAGCCTATATTCTGGCGAAATTACCCAGGTTAAGTTTAAATATTAAGCATATATATAAAGTACATACGTGCCTTTTTTTCATAAATATCCTTAATACATAATGGGATGCAGTAAGAATTAAAGGGCGTCTTCCAAGTAGCGCTAATAAGCAGTGAAGCACGGTAACAACTAGACCAAACGAGACTCGTAATGGTAGGTGAAAACAATACTTTATTAAATCATGCAATTGTGATGTAGAAAGGAAACATAAAGTGCTTGCATGAGATTGAAGCCTACAGCGATCGTTAGTTAACTTGTGTGGTGGTGCCTTATCATTTGTTCACCCATGGGCCATGGCTACGAGATTGCTACCTTCTCTCAATGGCTGAATCGATGAGAACGTTTTAGATTTCAATCAATGTAAGGTCGCGGGGAGACGAAGCTCTGATTGTTTGTATATTTTATTTACGTGACCATATTTTTGTTATATGTTTAAAAAAAAAGAAGAAAAGAATCAGTTCTCTTGTTTTGGGAATCAGTTCTTGTCGTTCACCTTCGGGATTCGTTCGTTCTGACCGACTCGTTTGCGACCGACCCATCACTAATGTTCATCGTCCCGGGACAGATGCGCCCACCCCCCCCCCCCCCCCTATCGGTTTGTACCTGTATACGTGGAGATTGACGCTCTATTTACTCTTTAGTGAGTCCTTAGGCAGATGCTAAACCATCAGATATTTGTGTCCAACATCTGAGTCATATGGAAGGGTCCGTCTAGTGAGACGGATCTCATCAGTCCTGGCAGTCAGCGTCCCCCTCCAGTCTGGATGCATGGGGCTGCACTAGGTATTTGCAAAGGATTTCTTCATTTCTTTACTTCTGTCTTTGTCTCTCTTTCTCGCTTTTCTTCTTCTCTCTCTCTTTCTCGCTTTTCTTCTTCTCTCTCTCTTTCTCGCTTTTCTTCTCTCTTTTTCGCTTTTCTCTCTTTCTCACTTTTCTCGCTCACTTTCTCGCTTTTCTCTCTCTCTCTCTCTCTCTCTCTCTCTCTCTCTCTCTCCTTGCTCCCCCATTATTCCACGCTGATCTTGTTGCTGGGGCGCATCTGTGTATGGCTGAGCCAAATTAAATAGGATTCTCCATAAATAACCAATCATAACTTATTCATTATGCACCGTATGGTCCCGGCTGCTCGGGACCACCCCCTCCCTCCCTCCCTCCCTCCCCAAACGCACCCCCACAACCTCTAATCAACCCTTTTCTTTTTTTCTCAAGGAAACATGGGCCGAGCATCTGTGACTTCGTTGCCCATCGGTCTGCACACGGAAATGCTAGGGCGCCGATTTGCCTTCCATGGAGCGACGCCATTGTTTGAGATTTCTGCAGCCGCGCGACTGAACCGACCCACGTCCGGCACAATGAGAGCGGGGAGTTAAATGGCCGCCTCCCACCAGTCGACGGCCAGACCTTATTCACTACCTTTACAATAACTTTATTTCTCTGAACCGGCCACTGGAACCCTGACATGAATGACTATCGCTCTGTATGACGAGAATGAAAACAGGAACGGCGGCGGGGGCGGTTCTGCAGCTGCCCCCCCTGGAGGCCGTCAGAGGAACTACATCACCGCGCCACTGACAGGCGGTCAGGACGGGGGTGACGTAGCTGTAGCCGCCCTGGCTGAGGCCCTGACCCTGGGACTCACCCCCCACCGCCGGTGACGTAGCTGTAGCCGCCCTGGCTGAGGCCGTAGCCGTAGCGCTCGCCCAGACACACCGGCTCCGCCGCGTCGTAGCAGCTCAGCAGCGCCCGCAGTCTGGGGAGGCTGTGGGGGGAGACACGCTGGGTCAGCATCACGGAGCGACACGCACGCACGCACGCACGCACACACACACACACACACACACACACACACACACACACACACACACAGAAAGACAGACAGACAGACACACACTGAAAGACAGACAGACACAAACAAACCGAGAGACAGACAGATAGACAGACAAACGGACATACGCACACCGAAAGACAGACAGACAGGCAGACAGACAGAAGGACAGACGGACACACTTACACCGAAAGACAGACAGATAGACAAACAGACAGACACACACTGAAAGACAGACAGACACACGCACACCGAAAGACAGACAGACAGACAGACAGACAGACAGACACACACTGAAAGACAGACAGACACAAACACACCGAAAGACAGACAGATAGACAGACAAACAGACAGACACACACTGACAGACACACGCACACTGAAAGACAGACAGTCAGACAGACAGACAGACAGACAGACACACGCACACCGAAAGACAGACAGACAGACAGACAGACACAGATCCACTTTAGCATTCAGAAACGGATAAAGCTAGCGGTTCCTGCGGCTATTTACCACACCAGCTAGTCATTCTCCAGCCTGGCGTACAGGTGGAGCCCAGAGGAGCTGAAATGCTAGCGTTAAAGCTACTGCGGCGGATAGCCTCCAGAATGGTAATGCCGGCACAACCAATGCTTCTACCCAGGATTTCAGTCAAAGCAATTTGTGCTGTCGCTTCAAACACGTTCCTCTGTCATCACAGCAGGGAGGGAATTGGCTGCAGAGGATTGGCGGGGGGGCGTCTGGGAGATGGAAGCACTCACTCCTTCTACTTTAGCGTTGAATGTGTCAGTCGGTCGGCTGACAGGAGAGAGAGAGCCTACCTGATGAGGGTGTCGTCGTCCACGATGATCAGCCACTTGGTCTCCGGGACGGCGCCGCTCACAAACTGTTTGAGGATGGCGAAGGTTTTCCCACAGTGGCCTGCAAAATGAGAGACGGTTTCAACGGAGGAGTACATGAACAGGTATTGACACAGAGGGGCTTATGATGACAAATGCCGCTGCAGGATGGATTCAAAAACACAGAAAGGCAATATGTGAAATGCAATACTCCTTGCTGCACGTACACACACACACACACACACACACACACACACAAACATACATATACTCGCGGAAAAACACACACACCTGCAGACACACATACATATACTCGCGGAAAAACACACACACTCACAGACACACACACACACACACACACACACACACACACACACATATAAACATACATATACTCGCGGAAAAACACACACACTCACAGACACACACGCAAGTGCGGCACACACACACACATACACACACACACACACAAACACACGGGCGGCACACACACACACACACACACACACACACACTCACGGACACACAGACACGTGCAGGCACGTACACCCACACACACAAAGACACACATTAATCAAACATTAGCAGGATAATCAATAGATTCCCCGACACAGATTCTAATCGGAGTGGCTTCGAGGGAACTTCACAGTGCAGCACCATATCCATTGATCAAGCGGTGCCGTGGCCGGTCGCTGTGATCTCTGCAGCCCTGGCAGCTGTTGCAGGCAGAGCAGCCTGCCACCACCACACTGGCCTCACGGCAGTCTGCGGCGGAGCAGCAAGTTAAAGCCAATCGTCCCTTTGACCGTGACATCGCCTGATGTCCGTCCCTGACAACACCCAGGGAAAATAGGCTGCAACTCCAAAAGAGGAGGCAATTTTTGGTGGAGGCTGATTTGGTGAGGAACAGCCCTTAAGATAAGAGGGATTTAAGGATTTAAGGGAGGGAGTGGGAACGACGGTGGGGTTCAAACGCAGGTCTCGGATGTGTAAAAAATTGTTAAACTCTACCAACAGGCTGAGCGGAAGGATCACCGGAGGGCGAACACATCTCATATGCAAAGCCCAGGCCTGGAGCCCACGGCTGGTTGGGGCAGCCCCGCGCCCCTGTCTGAGAGAGCTCCATCAGCGGCCGCTCTCCTCACTCGGCATATTGAAAATATGAATACTTTTATTGAATTTGATTTATTTTTTATGAATCGATTATATTTTATCTACCCACCGTCTTCCATTGACATATTATTTGATTTTATTTTATAATGGGTTATTTCACAAAGTGAATTTTACCTCTGGAATTTGAAAGAAGGACCGGGCGAAAACCATCCATCCATCCACCCATCCATCTATCTTGATCCCAGAGCTGACTCATACGTTGGGGAGGACTTTATGTCTTAACAGCTTCTGGTCTTTTTCTTTTGGGTCGGTGAATACGGTAGGTGAGTCGCTAACTCATGTAGGTGACATCGTGATGGTATATTCGTTATGTAAATGAAGAATATAAAACCAGGCAGAGATCAATACTCTGTCAAACTGATGGGAGACCCAGCCCTTCAATCAGCAGGCCGGCTTTAATGGCGGCTGTGAACTTTAAAAAGAACCTGGATTTCCATCAGGCCGGAGTGAGACGGCTCTTCATCTTGCGCCGGGGAAAAGGGCAGGCTTTCGAGGGGACCAGAAAAGAGTATCCCAAGGTTAAAAAATATCTCCAAAGTGAAGAAAATCCGTGTACTTTAGGATACAAAATATAGATACATCTCTCTGTCGCTCTCTTTCTCCCTCTCTTTCTCCCTCTCTCTCTCTCTCGATGGGAGAGGGCTTGACAGAACAGACTGGAGGAGAGAGAGTGGAACGTTCCGGGGTCTCCGTAGAAAAGAAAGCAGCAGGGGAGCTTATCCATAATGATCACATGGATTCCTCCCTCCAAAAGCTGAATCTTAATACATTACTACAGGGAGATGGAGGGAGGGAGGGAGGGATGGGGAGGGAAAACTTCCCCTGGGAGCTATCAGAAAGCTGTGGGCCTGTTGTATTATTTATGTCTCCCCCCTATATCGTTGCCTTCTCCCCTTGCCGGGTGTAAATAGAGGGATCCAGGACACCTTGAGCTGCTGATGGGAATAAAAGAGCAACACATTCCATCAGGCAGGTGTTCAGCTGCCGACTGGCACGCCGCTGGGAAAACATTCCTCTGTTCCCCGGCCAGCGTCGCGGACAACTGCCTCCGAGAGCTAAAAATCCTGAGACTGATATGACATGGAATCTGGCAGCATCATGCTAAGAACACGCATGGAGAAATCAATTTCTGGGGGTTCAATTAATCAGAGGATGCGATAGAAGGCTAAGGACTGAACGTTAGACAGGGGAAACATTTTGAGGTAAATACTGAAATAAAACCGTTATGCCTTTTTGTCATAATTCATATTTATGTTGTTGTGGCGGATGTTCAGCTCCTTTAAAAATATGTCAGATGAAATTAATGAGTTGTTTCAAGATCAACAAAATATAATTATAACAAGCCACACGCTTCGAGTGTCATTGAATGTTACAACTAGAAGAAGCTACTAGAAGTCACGTTCAACTTTCCTATCCCTCATCAAAAGAAACTTGCAGAAACATTCGCTTTCATTAAATAAAATGAATGCAGCCAACTTAACCACTAAACTATCTTGCCCTAACCCCCCCCCCAGACTATCCTGCCCTACCCCGCCTCCCCGGCGTTGCCTTCATTTGGTTCGGAGGTTCTGTTAATCCATCTTGGAGGCTCTTCCCTGGCAGAGGGGGGCTGAATCCCCCAGCGCAGCACCTTGGCCACGCTTGTTTCAACACGAGTTGTGAATGAAGTGGATTCGGTCATTACCACGCCTGGCGCCCCGTTCACAGAAACAGCCCGAGCTGCCAAGGCTCGTCTTCTAAATGTTATCTGGGAGAGGGTTTGGCCAGTGATATATGACCACTAATGGATAGAGTCCAACAAAGGGAAACGTCGTTTTGAGGTGTAAAAGTGGGAAACCAACTGACGTAATAACTTTCCTTCTAACAAACATGTTCAACCTCAGATGCACCTTGATACGGTCAAAGGATTTATATAGTAAATACTATCCTATGAGAGAGAGAGAGAGAGAGAGAGAGAGAGAGAGAGAGAGAGAGAGAGAGAGAGAGAGAGAGAGAGAGAGAGAGAGAGAGAGAGAGAGAGAGAGAGATAGATAGATAGATAGATAGATAGATAGATAGATAGATAGATAGATAGATAGATAGATAGATAGATAGAGAAAATATTAAGCCAAAATAAATACATTTGGAAGTTATGTTTACGTCTTCAGTCATATAAGTCGGGGAAGGGTATATATATGTACGGTGTATACATCCACTCGAGGATCGCTTGTAGCAGCCATACACAAAGAGGAAATATACAAACACATAATCATGTGTCATCTAATGCACCCACTTATGTGGATGTACGTTCCTCCCAAAGCTCGGGAAACCGAGACCTACATGAACAACACACACAATTTTCCCCCACTTGTGTTTAGTCTTTGTGAAGAAACTGTACCTTTAGTCGGTTTCCTTTGTAATGCTCCTTTCAATATTTGCAACAGCCTTGCATCACGGTTTGTATTTAATCTTTCAATTACTCAAAATGTGATAAGCTTCTTTCAAAACCTACTTGGGAGTATGCATATAATTGGCAAAAAAATCAAAAATACCCCATGTGCGTGTAGGTTATACACTAACGATACAACATTTAAGTAAAGCAAACAATAGCACCACCATGTAAATAGATGAACCAGCTCCCCGATACCACGGACAGAGATGGAGGGGCGTAGGCGTCCAGGGAACAGTTTGACAAAGTGCTTCGCTCTACCCGTTTGTCTTAGCTAAATGTCAGTGCGTTTGCAGTGGCTCCTGTGCGCGCTCTTCGGCGGGGCGCTATTCATGGATGCTCCGCCGGGGTTGTGAATTCGGTGCGCATCACATATTCTATCTTAAGCTCTGCCCGCGCCGGAACACACAGCGGACCGCCGAGAGCTACCGCTGCCACAGGTGTGGCGGCGGTAGCGCTAAGCCTGAGCATCGCGCATCGTGGAACGCACGGCGAGGAAAACCAACGCACCGCATCCATAGGGGACGTTGGGCCCTGGCGATCAGAGGCAGAAGAGTGAAGCTGTGAGACAGGCGGTGGATTGATGGGCTGAACCCGCCGGGGTGGTATACCATTACGCCTCGTATCGACGCCCGGTTCGATTCCCCCCTGTGGTCCTGGGCCATGTGTCGTTGCCTCTCTCTCTCAGCCCACTCTTCTGGCTGTCCTCAACGTGCAAAGAGAATAGAACTGTGAACTGATTTGTTTTTTTGGGGTGCAGGTAAACTCGGTGCAAACACTACTAATTCAAAGGCGGCAGAAGGTCAACAGGCAGGAGGCAGCCATTATTAAATCTGCACTAATCAAAATTGTGTGCTTTTAAACAAAAGGTGACATTGTGCCTCAATCACAATGTCCTCCTGCGCCCTTCGTCTCCCAGCCGCAAGCTGCTGCCCAATAGTCTCCCAATGCTGGACAGCCTCACGCTAGCTGCCCTTCAGCTGTCACAAATCAATTAATGGCGCCGTTGTACGATAATGGGGAACGGCGAGCCATTCAGTCAGAGCAACAATCATCCAGCAAATCAGAGGAGCGGCGCAATCACTCCCGAGCCCTTTGAAACCCAAACGCCCCGCTTGCAGCTCTCTTTAAAAGAGGCCGTTCCTTTTTTCACAGTGAATCTCCGGCTCTGCACTGAACGAAAGACACCAGTCAAGTGAAAGTAGTCAGCATCCGTCTGCAGCGTGTCACACATGAAGTGTGAAGCCCACGTGGAACCATAATTACACTGGCCATGCCGTCACAACATGCTCAAGATGTCATCTCTCTTCACTGCTGAAATCCACACACACACACACACATACAGAAGGACCGTCTCTGTAACGTCCCTGTTTGCGGTCAGAACGCCTGCGTTATAGTATTATGCTGATGATCCTGTAGTTGAATAACGCACGCCTTGAGGCCACGGCGTGGCCATCTTCATTGAATTAGAAGGGTTCAAATTAGATAGAGTTTATTAAACCCTGTGGCATCGCGGGTCAGGCAGCAGACCGATAAACCGGGTGAACACTCACATCAGACAGCGATTGTTTACGCACCGTGCCAAGCGCAGACAAATGTGATGCAACCACGACGGGAGGAATTCATTTCACATGCTTTAGGCTTGTGGAGTAGATATCTGAATGAAGTGGGGAATAATATGTTCCCTGATACGTTCTCTTATGATCATATTCCAAACAGAACCGTGGAAATGAAGCACAATTGAAAGCATGTGCAACTCAAAACACAAACACAATCCCCTGCTTAAGGAAATCAAAGTAGATGTGGGAAAGGAGTTTATAAAATAAATACGCTATGTGAATCCACAACATGTTCTCCCACAGGTGAATCAACAACAAGTGTCTTCAAATTAAAACTGGAAGCTGAATGCTATTCTTCCAGGGTCGGAGCAGCACTCACCTCGCTCGGTGTTGGGTACCCCGAGGTTGATGGTGGGTATGGAGGGGTCCGCATGGTCGCTGTAGTACTCGAGGAGAGACGCCTCCCGCTCCCAGGTCCCCTTCACCACCGGGACTACAGCCCAGGGAAGACGGCGTCAGAAGAGCATGTCGGTGTAGGACTCACAGTGAACACCGCTGTGGAGTGTGTGTGTGGATGACGGCTGGTTTAAGCAGCATCAGCTGGCCCGAGTCTGGGTGATCTCTGGGGCTGGGTGAGGCTGCACCCCTGTTACACATTGATCAACCAGTGGGCAACAGGTTAAGCAGCCATCACCACACACACATTCAGGGAAGTCTCCTGCGTGGCAACATGGAGCACCAGGTGATGTGTCGTTGTCTACAATAGCCACCTAGCTGGTGTGTAGCATGGACATTGTTACAGCCACATTACAGTCCTGGTCTCAGGGGACCACCAGATAATCACGTTTGAGTTTCGCAATTGATATCAGTCTCGCTTTGGCTGGGAAACAATTTATTTGAAAATATGGGCACGACTTTTCATTGTTCAAAAAGCCACAGCTAATCAGATTCACTGACTGATCTGCAGAGAGAAACATAATGTGAATATGAACTGAATGTGAGGTTCTCACATGGCTACATCAATCCAAGTCGACAGAGTGAAGACCATAAGAGTCCACCTCAGTCCAATGACCAGAGTGAAGACCACAAGAGTCCACCTCAGTCCAGTAGACAGAGTGAAGACCACAGGAGTCCACCTCAGTCCAATGACCAGAGTGAAGACCATAAGACCCCACCTCAGTCCAATGACCAGAGTGAAGACCACAAGACTCCACCTCAGTCCAGTAGACAGAGTGAA
Organism: Pollachius pollachius; assembly: GCF_949987615.1. NCBI lineage: Eukaryota > Metazoa > Chordata > Actinopteri > Gadiformes > Gadidae > Pollachius > Pollachius pollachius. The sequence goes on along the minus strand of NC_136936.1, from coordinate 6,792,597 downwards.
GACCACAGGAGTCCACCTCAGTCCAATGACCAGAGTGAAGACCATAAGACCCCACCTCAGTCCAATGACCAGAGTGAAGACCACAAGACTCCACCTCAGTCCAGTAGACAGAGTGAAGACCACAGGAGTCCACCTCAGTCCAATGACCAGAGTGAAGACCATAAGACCCCACATCAGTCCAATGACCAGAGTGAAGACCACAAGAGTCCACATCAGTCCAGTGGACAGAGTGAAGACCAAGTCCACCTCCACCCATTGACCAAACAACATTCAAAGCCTTTCATGCCATTCCGGGGTTTCGTTGAAATGATGATCCCAGCATGAATCAATCATCTGCAGTCACTTTAAACAGAAAGCTATTTTCAAATGTAATGGCTTCTACTTTGCAGACTAGAAGCAATTCCACAGCACATCAGGAAGTGAGTGTGTGCATTATTGAAGAATTGATCCATCTATTTTGTGATTTACTATCCCTCTTTTGACGTTTCTCTATGGAACCTCTTGAATTCTTTAAAACACGAATGGGTTTCCAACATTACCGGGTAAGAATGGAATTAAGTAATAATTACATGCAATTTAAATATCCTTCCAAACTCTATAATGTATGTAGCCATCCATCTTTCTATGTATTATCTAATAAGACCTTTATTGTTGTAGTTCAGAGTATTCATATATTGCCAAGAATGCTTACATTTTTTTAAATCTAAAACTACTAATCTAAAACTAGCAATCCAACGTTCACAGCAGTCATAGTACACTGTTGATGCCAAAAATTATCAATTAAAAGTTTCTTAATCAGTTTTTTTTACTCCCAAGGCACAGTTGGCTATCCATTTTAATTTCTCCCTTTCTATTTTATTCAGGGTAGAGCAGTACATAAATTACCATTTAGAAGATAAGGAAGCATTAATGAAGTCATTAGGAGAAATAGCATTCGTGATCTGAGGATTTCTCAAACTCTGTGTCTCATGGGATGGAAGCTACGCCTCGGTAAATCCATTTATTTCTGCTTTAAATGCAAGAGGGTATTGTAAAGTACAGGGTGTTGTAATTTCCGGATAATTACCACCGTTGTGTTTTGTTTGATATTACCTCGACGTGGCATTAAAAATTGTAACGCTCATACATTTTTTTTCCCCCTTTCTCTGGCTCAACCGTTTCGATTCAGCCCCAAGTCGCTCTTACAACACGAGTACTTGAGATAATTAAACAGTCCTATTAGAACAAAACATACTTCATCAAGCAGCGAGAGCTCAAACACATTTCACAATACATTCCCAGAGGATAAGCACCTCACTAATCAAACCAGTCTTCCCGAACACTAATGAGAAACCGCTTTTAGCCCAGTCATACAAATCCTTATCGCATCCACCGCGATAAGAATAGGAGGAAGAGAAGGCGTTAAGTCTTCGGCACGCGTCATGTCTGGGCAGGTGTCTCGTGATAAATCATGGGATGGAGGTGTTTTAGCGTAGGTGCGCCACTTACCTCTCTCGGCGTGAAACTTCTTACAGGTTTTGACAGCCACGAATACGTCTTCCTTACCCACGGCCTCTCCCTTTACGGAGGAAGAACACAAGAAGAAAACTAAGACAAACGAGGAAAGAGAAGTAATTATTTTAATCACAATAAGTTGCGATGGTTTACATTTCAACTTTCTTGTGATTTAAAAGGAGCTGGACATATTTGTAGTCTGTGCTGATTGATAACGATTTCATTAATGTCTTCAATGAAATCACATCTTATAACCGGTACATTCTACTCATACGTTCTCTTTGTTTACGTGCCATGTTGCATGAATGACTCACGGCCCCGGAGGGGACGCTATGTTATCTTAGCATCGCTCTCTAACTTGCAAGCCATGGCGTATAATTTTAGAGACTAATTAACCAAATATAATTCAGAAAACTATCTAGAAATCTCAGCGTGTCTTGTCTAACCAATGCCGTCGTACATCAGATGCTTTTTGAAGTGCCTATGGCCGTCGTACTGGATGGTGAAGGCCACTGTAGCTTCTCCTACATCATGGAAATCCCTTTAATGTTATCCACATTCCTCCATATCACAGTTGTGCCGCTAGTTACGTTTTGTTGTTTGGTTGTGTACCTTGTGTTGTGGTAATAGCCCACTGCTACCTGTTTAAAAAGCATCATGAATATTTATGATTTCCAGTGGAGGAAGGAAAGACTCGGCACCCTGCTGGGAGAGAGAACTCTCCAAATTTCTTGTTTGCCAAATTGAGTGTACAGTGCATGATTCATCTGTTAAAGTCTCACCAGTCGAGGGTGGTGTTAGCGCATCAAGGGGTAAACAACAAGCCAGAAGTGTTTCAGTTCAATCATACCACTTCAAGAAAAACAAGTCTTTGATCATGTGAACACGCCACCCACACATACTTTAACAAAAAGTACAAAAACGACGTTCAAAGAATACGTACTCTCTAGGCACTAACTACACAACAAAGGAGCGTTCAACACAACCACACGAACCACTTCCGTCAGCGCGGCACACATCGCCATTCTAAACCCCCCCATTGGTCGGTCCCTCTGCGCATGCGGAGTGTCGGGGGTGCGAGGCCGGTACCCACACATGCCGGGGCGGGGGCGCTGAGCGTGGTGGTGCAGTGGGCCGCCCGGGGGGAGTCCTGCAGCTCGGTGCACAGCTCGGGCACGGCGGTGAGCCGGAGACCCTGGCCCTGGTTCCAGATGTACAAGGCCACCTGGAATCACGAGATTACAGTGTGGGCGGAATACCAGCGGTTATCTCAGGGTCTGTTCCGACAAAACCAGCGGTTATCTCAGGGTCTGTTCCGATAAAACCAGCGGTTATCTCAGGGTCTGTTCCGACAAAACCAGCGGTTATCTCAGGGTCTGTTCCGACAAAACCAGCGGTTATCTCAGGGTCTGTTCCGATAAAACCAGCGGTTATCTCAGGGTCTGTTCCGACAATACCAGCGGTTATCTCAGGGTCTGTTCCGATAAAACCAGCGGTTATCTCAGGGTCTGTTCCGATAAAACCAGCGGTTATCTCAGGGTCTGTTCCGACAAAACCAGCGGTTATCTCAGGGTCTGTTCCGACAAAACCAGCGGTTATCTCAGGGTCTGTTCCGACAAAACCAGCGGTTATCTCAGGGTCTGTTCCGACAAAACCAGCGGTTATCTCAGGGTCTGTTCCGATAATACCAGGGCTGTGAGAACGCGGCGGGCATCGCTGATTCTGGATTGTGGAGGAAAGCGGCGGCCTTGTAGTGAGAGAGGTGGGGAGGGTGATGGGTGCAGGAGGGAGGGGAATGGGTGTTGGGTACACACGAGCAGTTTGTCTCTTCTGAGCAGGTGGAGAAAAACAGAAAAGGGGAAAGGAGAGAGTTAGGCTTTTGCTGGGAAAATGAAGACGGAGGACTCCCGGTAACAGAGTGCATAATAAAGATAATTTGAAGCAGCCTTCCGATTCTTCTTCCCATGGCCAAAGAGCGTCACGTTGAGTTATTTTTGTGCGCACACACACGTCTCTGCGCAGCCACACGTTTTCAGTCCCGACGATGGAACCCAAGCGGCCTGGCTGAATGCAACACTGGGAGTTTAATGTGGAATTAATACTGTAATAAAACAGTGAGGACATTCACATGAGTGCTGTAATATATAAATGACGTGCCATGGCTGCTTGCTCAGATGTTATATCTACTGATCTAGGAGCAGGTAGGGATTAGGCCTCGTGCTTAAAGACAGCCTAGTCACTCTACTGATTCCTGCCCGATTTAACCAACCTTTTTTTTATCTTGGTAAATCCCAACCCAGAGTCTTGCCTTGCGTCTCCTCTTAACATCTCATCCCCTGAGCAGGTAATTACTTTTTCATTCACATTTCTATACATCTTCCCTCGGCACCTCAGAGTCTTTTGCATGCAGATGAGCCTCCTCTTTTATTATTATAATGCCTCGGTCTCCGTCCAATGGGAGCCCTGGCACGGTGGCCGAGTGAGAACTCGCAGTATTCCCGCGGTGGGGCAACAACTCCGACGCCGCACCGCCCTAATTCTGGAGAGTAATGAGATTTACGCTTTAAGGGGAAGATGAATTTCATGCTCTAGTCAACTCACAAATGAAAAAAGGGAGAAGGTACGCTGGAGTGGCCGTGAGGCAAAGCAGAAGATGCAGAAGATACAGACGGGAAACGGGGGGGGGGGGGGAAAGAGCAAGATCATTGGTAATTGTGACAGGAGCGTCCATCTTGATTTACCTCGTGCTTCAAGTCGATGGTGAAGTCAGACTTCAACGGCTCATCTCGGATCCTGTCTGCGAGTCTGAAACAACGCAACGCAGGGAAGCTCCTCAGAGGGTTGGTATTTCACAAGGAGAGCAAATAGCTTGTGGCTGTTTGGGTGGTTTATAGTTTATAATTGGGTGAATTTGAGTTACGTCATTAATGAGCAGGTAAGAGCCCCCCCCTTACCTGCTTATTGATGATGTATCTCAATGAGCAGGTAAGGAGGGGGGGCAGCCTACAGGATAGGCTGTAGATATTGGGGTTGGAACCCAGAAGTTTTGGAGCTTCGAGTCCAACCCTAGCCCACCTGTCTATCGGGCCGTGTCCACTAACCTCTGAACGAGTGGCACGCTCAGAGCCCAGCCGGCGCTGAAGTCGGGGTATTCGAACTGCGGGGGGTTCTCGGCGAAGGCGTAGTGATGGATGATGGTGGACTCCTCGTCGTGGAGGGGCTTTCCCAGGAACCACTCCTGTTGAAGGGGACAGCGCGTCAACCTTAAGCCCCCCTCGCTCCCCGGTTTAATCCTGATTGTGTGTTTGGAGTGACCCCCTGGGTGCGATCGCTGACGGTGAGTTAGAGTGCTTTGAGTGCTTTCACTGTGTTGAAATGGAAGGACGCGCTCTGGGAGCAATTATGCTTTGGGAGCAATTTTACCCAAACAATCAGTCAGTAATAGCAGACGGTTTGCAAATAAATCCAAATCAGCAGGATTAACCTCCGTAGTGGGATTTCCCCCATACTGGATGTCAATCCAGTTTCAACTTCTGCTATGCTTATTTGCTTCCCGTTTTATTTGGGATTTAAGTGTGTTTAAGTGTTAACACGTATGACCAGCAACAGAACACAGAATAAACCTTGGATTCATAGTGAGGGTGAATCCAAATGCATGTGGTTAAAAACAGTGTCTTCTATAGTGCTTGATCGAGAGCTAAACAACGATTCTCCCCCAGGCCGGGTCAATTCATCACAACCTCCGACATCACAACCTCCGATAATGACACAGAGACAGAGAGAGACACAGACAGAATACGACAGAGAGAGACAGACAGAGACAGAAAGAGAGAGAGAGACAGAGAGAGACAGAGACAGAGAGAGAGAGACAGAGAGACAGACAGAGACAGACAGAGACAGAGACAGAGAGAGAGAGAGAGAGACAGAGATACAGAGAAAGAGAGAGAGACAAAGAGAAAGATACAGAGAGAGACAGAGAGAGAGAGAGAGAGAGAGTGGTGTGATTGATGCGTGTGACACGTCTCCCGTCCAGGTGATGGAATACCGACCCGGGGGCGGTTGCCGTGGTAATGCACCTGACCCGCTCCCTCAGAACGGCTATGTGAGGAGGAGCTGTGATGAGCTTTGAGCTCTGCAGAAGATTACGTGTCAGCATCGGTCACGGGAGTTCAGACAAGAGCAGCTTTCCGACAAGGGGAGGTCTGGGAGGGCGTGAACGCCTAATGGCAGGAGGACAAATGGAACTCACTTTGGTGCCGCCAAACTTTGCCAGCACTCCCAGGAGCTCCCCCACCTTCACGTTGGTGTCCTCCTCCAGGAACACCAGCCAGGAAGAGTTTTTACCAAAGGTTTTGGAAAAGCTTCGGGAGACACAAAACACAGACGCTTTCTTCACATTCGTACTCACCCATTAACTTAAGACTGATTGCTTTCCCAGGAACGATCTAGCTCCATGGGATATGATCTAGCTCCATGGGATATGATCTAGCTCCATGGGATATGTTCTAGCTCCATGGGATATGATCTAGCTCCGTGGGATATGTTCTAGCTCCATGGGATATGTTCTAGCTCCATGGGATATGATCTAGCTCCATGGGATATGATCTAGCTCCATGGGATATGATCTAGCTCCATGGGATATGATCTAGCTCCATGGGATATGATCTAGCTCCATGGGATATGTTCTAGCTCCATGGGATATAATGTAGAACCGTGGGATATGATGTAGCCCCATGGGATATGATGTAGAACCGTGGGATATGATGTAGCTCCTTGGGATATGATCTAGCTCCATGGGATATGTTCTAGCTCCGTGGGATATGATCTAGCTCCAAGGGATATGAGCTGGTAGGGATCCGGCTCCGGGGGGGACTGTGGACATTAGGGTCCGACCCCAGCACCCTTCTGCTGGGAGTAAAACCAGAGAAAACCCAGATCGATCCTCTCAGCCTCAGAGGCATCCAGAGGAGGGGCACTACAACACGAGTTCAGGTACTGCGTTACCTAAACTGCTCCGGGATGCTTCTGTAAGTCACCGTCTAATGGAGGGCCATGACTGGTTCGGGTCCATAATAGAGAGAAACCCAAACGTTCTGACTCAGGGTGAGGCACAGCTTGGGGAAAACAAGCATTGGAGCAGATCCGTTCCCTCTTGTTGAACTGCAATAGATTTAATTAGCTTCCCACCATCCGATTATTACATCTTCGCAACGATGCGAGTGATGACGTCATTTTAGAGAGAAAATATCACTTGAGATGATTAGTTTGCCAAGAAAAAGGAAAAACTTTTCAGAGGATGAGCAGAATGTAGTCATGGCTGATTCATTTGTTCCTTGAAATCTAATTTCACTTTGGTACAACAAAAAACATTGAGACAAAAATACTGCCTAACAAATACTAGTGCCATAACTACTGCACTGGGCCGGCTCAGGGCAGAACCTCTGCTCATTAAAACCAAGAACCCAAGAGGCAGGCTTAACAAGTACGTGTATGTGTGCGGGCGTGCGTGGTGTGTGTGTTTGTTGTCCTTGTCGTGTCATGTCAGGTCAAAGCGTGCGTCACATCTGCATGAGTCCTGCGTTCTGTGGGCCACTTACTGAGGCAGCATTGGCAGAATGCTCCAGTCACCCTCATTATCTGACAGACTGTGAAGGAACAGGACCACAGGTGGATTCTGAAAAAGACAAGCAGACCAGAAAACATTTGTTAATCAACTGCACAATGGCCGTGCCAAGCTGAGCGCAATGAGCGACCAGCCTTTCCCAGCACCGCGGGCTGGCATGGGGCGGCTCACTGCTGGTTACACCGTCCCGCCACCGGGGGAGCACATTTCTGACCGCTTGGGGGGGGGGGGGGGGGGGGGCTCTATAGGCAGGGATTGGTCAAAAGGAACAGAGAGAGGAACGGGTGTCTGCGACTACAGTGCTGGCACAGGTGTAGAGTGGAACATTAACACGTTACCAGTGTTATTCACGAGCAGTAGGCCGCGTAGCGACTTTACGGCTGTAACCGCTTCATGAATTAACACAATTCACAACAATTACGATAGGACGTCTGGATTTGTATACTTTCATAGCTGTCAATGCATAGCGCCACAGTTTACTGGTTGAGGCCACCGCTCCACATTAGTAGTCCTCTCCTGCAAAAGTGAGTTCAGACGGAACGTAAACATGGCTCCAATTAAAATAAAACACACTGTATCGTGTGTGTGCGTAAAATCCAATCAAGTGCCCCACATTTCTAACAGCGGCAAAGAAAGAAACGCTCATCAGTGGCAAACAAATGAGCTACCAACAGTTGCATTGCAGAGAGATAATTCTGGCGAGTGGAGGGGGGAGAAGAAGGCCCGGGGAGGGGGGGGGCTGTCAGCGAGAGTTATGAGGGGAGGGCGGGGATGTTTCACACTAGGGGGAAAACAATGCAGCCGAGTGTAAGAGCTCACTGTTCATCAAGCCATGCTTCACTCAGGCGAGTGTCGAGGGGATAACCGCGGCCCGTTTGGATCAGCAGATGGGCTCGGACGCTGGTTGCAGCCCACTTCATCTCTTCGATTTGGGCATCGGATAAGAATTAGACTCAGTAGATCGTGGTGTATTGACACCTGAGACACTTGAGGCGAATTGCAAAAATGTTTTAATCATATCAGCAGCAATAACCATTGAATATGCGTTGCTTTGATATTTATTTTGATTAAAAAAAAATGGATATGTGAATTGGTTTATAGTGATTACGCAACTCTAACTCTACAGTTACCCTCGTTTCTGAGAAGGGGGTCACCACAACAGCCGGTGATCTGTGGCCTATATTCTCCACCACAACAAGGGAAGCCACTCCTACCGGCTCACCTGACCAATCAGGCCCTAGAATAGTCTCAACGCGTTCCATTTTGATTAAAACGTTTCATTTTAGTAAAGGTTTAATCTGTCATCTGGGAAAGTGAGAAATTGAAGTAAGGCTTTCCCCAGACATTGGATATGTTTCAAACTCCAGCCAATCTAGCAGAAATATTGACAGTATGACACACAGTTGTACATTCATAATTCAGAAGCCTATTGGCACTTTGGCAGTGCTATAAATAAAACCTCTGCTAGGGCCATTCCCAGTTGTACTTGTTAAAACAAGAATACCAGGCAGTTGCCCTCTTCCTACAGCTGAAGGTTTGTGTAAATATTTATATGTGGCATATTTAATCTGGATGAGTCGGATAAGATATTTACTGGGGATCAAGAGCACACCTTCTCACTCCCCTGGTCCTTCTGACTCAGTAATCTGGCAAAGCTCCTTAAAAATGTCCTCTTGAGCTTCCATAGCTTACCCGACTTGCCTTATTGAAAGCATAATTCCTGATATCATGAATGTACACACACAAATATACCCAGTGAATTTTTGTTTATTTGGGTTATTCTGTGGCTAATAGATGAGTAACTTTGTTCAGCAGAAATGTGTCCGGTATTCATTATAAATAAAAGCTTTCAAAGACAGAGAGAGAAAGAGTGAGAGAAAGAGGGAGTGTGAGGGGGAGAGGGAGGGAAATAGAGAAGACAAAGAGAAAGCGAGAGCGAGAGAAACAAACAAACAATGCCTGAGCAATGTGGTGCCAGTCTACTTTTCAGCTGCACCATTAGAAAGGCGAAGTGCTTCCCAAACCTCATCAAACGACTGGAGAACCATTTCAGACGAGAACAGAGAATCTAAAAAGAAGAAATCCGGCCAGGAGTGCCTTGGGTTTCATTTCCCCTGTGTTCATAGCCCAATCCTAGCTGACTTATCTGTATCTGAATTGTTTCCCTGTGACAATGGACCAGTGCTGGGGTTTATACGCTGGATTACAAGACAAAGAAAATAGTCTTGCCATTTTGTTATGCAATCACAAAAACAAAAAGGGAGAGAGGTGACTCAAGGTGAATCCTTTGAGACAGTGACTGTGTTGCCTCGTGAGACGGTCAGCATGTTCACATTCTGTCCCTCTCTGCACATCAGTCTGGCCTTGAGCCTGTTCAAAGCCTACTCTAAAAAGCAGAAGAAAGAAGGACCAATCACAGCCCAAGGGCAGGGAGTTTCATTTCATGACCATATGCTGCAGACTTAAAAGACAATGGCTGCGCAACAGATGATAAAAGGTGAACAGAAGGGGGGGCTTTCTCAAAGAATAAGTTTCGCTCTAATTCTGACCAAATTCTTCAAAATTGAAGAGAGGCTGTCTGGACCTTTTGTTTGGCCGCACCGTTTTGTGGGAATCAATTGCTACCCAGTCAAGGCTGGTCGGATACTCATTGCAAATATCTCGATGGTCTCACAGCGCTAGAAACTGTGATCAAGCGATAAACCAATAAAATGGTTTTGACTTATATAACCATGAGCCAAAGAAAATGGAAAAGCGTTGCTGAATAAGAGCCTTACAGGACCGGATGAATAGGTTGACTAGATGAAGACAATCAATTCCACCTTTTCAAGTTCGATTTTTTATAAATATTTCATATAGGATTCAACAAATAGGGATTCTCGTTTCATGGTTGATTTAAGTGTGGAAGGCGTCCAACGGCAGCAGCTCCGGTAGCGCTGGCCTGCTGCCTTGCATGGATGACGCCTGCATGTCAATGGGTAAACGGCATGAATGGGAGGCGTAAACTGTGAAGAGCTCTGAGTGGCCAGGGGGGTCAGAAAAGTGCTCCATAAATCTGTTCCATTCACCATCCATTGCCCCACGGTGTTATCGAGTGGGTGTGCGTGTAACCACTCTGCTCAGAAAGGTTTGCTGTGATGGAAAATAAAAGGGCCTTGAGAATGGGGTCGGTACCGACATCATTGAGCGGGGATGAACTCCGACCTCGACCCAGCTAGAGTCTCCGCTTTAATCGGCTGGGCTCAGTTAGGAGTTAGAAAACGGAAAGAGAAGTCTTTGAAATGCCCACACCGACAGACGCTTGATGCTGTGTGGAGATGGAATGTCTTGAAAGTGCAAATCATAGCTTCATAAAAAATAAAAATCTATAAAATACCAATATAGCAGTGATAGACAAACTACGCTGAAATTAAGATGACTGCCAACACGATATTTTCATTTATTTATTAATTAAACTCTTGACTGTTTTAGTGTTTGATGTTTCGAGCTGTGATTTACTGCTCAAGGATGATCACAGAAACACGGCCGAATCAGGGATTGAACCACGGACCTTGGGACTGTGAATCAAACCCCCTCCCCACTAGACCATGTCAATCAGTAAAGACAGAAGAAAGGTGTTTAGGAGCAACGAGCTGTGTTCAAGAGCTGTATTTAAGCTGGTTAAATAAATACATAAATAGTCAAACTAATAAATAAAACGCTGTTCGGCCACACTTTCATCGCCTTAAGTAGAGTCTAGTTAATCTATTCTTGGGCTTATTGTCTGAAGTTAAAAAAAGCTTTATCCAATTAAATGTCTGTTTTTCTGTTGAAGTAATAACAAACTAATTATGTATTTCAAAAATACGCAAAGGGGCATGCTTTGCGTATTTATTAAAATAAATGTTAACATGCACAACAAGGTGATTTATTTATTATTCAACTCCATCTCGACTTGGTGTTATTGGTTTAGAGAGTTTCTCGTTATTCATGTATTAGAAGCAAGCACTCCTGAATTTGTTGTGTTCTGTGGAAACTCTGTCTGTTTCATATTAATGCAACACTATAACAGACATCCTTCATAGGGCAGGCTCTATATGCTTAGGTTAACCGTGCTTAATGCCGAATTACACAACACCTCCACAAACATAGCCTGCCCAACCACACATAATACAATTATTGCGCTGCATTTCAAGCACAAAATAACGGGATTAATCAGTAGGAAGTGAATACCCGCATATGAGTTCTTATGAATGTTACACTTTGCTTAAATCAGAACAGGTAAGCAACGTTTAAACACAACATGATTTGTAAGCAGGCAGACCCGTTACCCCACTGAATAATGCAATGTGTGTACGTTTGGGGAGTGTGTGTTTATGCAGCTGCACGCCTGCTTCTTTGTGTGTGTGTGTGTGTGCCTGATATTTTGTATGTGTGCATGCTTTTTTGTATGTATGTGTGTGTGTGTGTGTGTGTGTGTGTGTGTGTGTGTGTGTGTGTGTGTGTGTGTGTGTGTGTGTTTTTTGTCTGTCTGTCTGTCTGTCTGTCTGTATGGAATTAAGTAAGTAAGTAAGTAAGTAAGTAAGTAAGTAAGTAAGTAAGTAAGTAAGTAAGTAAGTAAGTAAGTAAGTAAGTATGTATGTATACATGTGTGCATATGTGCATGTGTGCGTGTGTGTGTGTGCGTGCACGTCCAGCCCTGCTAATCTCCTACCTCGGTGAGGTCCGTTGCCTGCTGCAGCACACTGGCCCTGAGCCGCTCGGCCCGCCGGACATGGAAGGAGTTACTCTGGCTCTGGATGACAAACACTATCTGCCGGAGATCTGGGGAGGGGGAGAGGAACAACAACGCAGAAATAATGAACAACAAACAGGACATGAATGGAAGTGAAGCTACGGCAGTCGTCCTGCGCTCCCCCTTTCGCTTCGTTAAGGACCTCGTCGGCCGGGATTCCCTTGGCTAATATTCTGCAAACATTAGCTTTGTCATATCGACGCACACGTCAAGCGCATAATTGGCTCGCAGAATAAGCATGTCGATGTCACGGCGCGATGTCTGTTAATTAAATAATCTGTCAGTTAGCGCCACGCTATGCTACGCTGGACTAATGTTCCGGAGGCTGCGGCTGAAGATTCCACCCGATGAAATACACTGTTTAGCATCTTAATCACACAAAGCGCAAAGTTAATGGAGGGGTCTCGTCTCCAGGTGGCGTCTCAGAGTTTATAACATCGGGATACACGAGTGAGCTCCTCATAAGACCAATGGCTTAGCAGGTATCTATTAGTCTTCGGAGGACCTGATTTATGGGGACCTGACTTGTGAAGTCCTGAGTTTGATCAGAACACACCTGAATAAACCCGAACCAAGCTCATTAAACAGGAACACTCTGCACCTCTGTACTTCTAACTCTTCCTGAAACTCCAGTTAACCATCACCACCACTTTCACAAAGTACACTGGACGAAAAACAACAACATATCTCAGTGGCAGCCCCTCATGTGGCTAGTCATCCACTTGAATTATAGGCGGTAGTTACTCGACCTCCCCTCTGTGATGAGATGATGTGATTCAAAAAACGTGCACAAAAGTTTTACGAAAAATGTAAATAAGGAACAGTGTCTACCGACCGGTCCATATTCACCTCGGTGAATAGTTGTAGAAGAGCGCTGCGACACTGCGGGGGGTAGGAGCTGACCACAGCAGAATGGAATGGATTCGCCCCACACTTCAATTACCAAAAGGAGCAGGAGCTCTCCCAACGAGGGCCGGAGATAACTCGTCAGGGTCAGGGAAGCGCACTGCATCAGTGTCATATCTCTTTAACTTACTGTGTGGGCTGTTGAACCCGCGTGTGTGGGCTGTTGAATCCGTGTGTGTGTGTGTGTGTGTGTGTCAAATGTGTGTGTGTGTGTGTGTATGTGTGTGCTGAATGTGTGTGTGTGTGTGCTGAATGTGTGTGTGTGTGTGTGTTGAATGTGTGTGTGTGTGTGTTGAATCTGTGTGTGTTGAATGTGTGTGTGTTGAATGTGTGTGTGTGTGTGTTTGTTGAATGTGTGTGTGCGTGTGTGCTAAATGTGGGTTTCTGTGTTACTGTGTACGTTGAATCTGCGTGTGCGTTGAATGTGCGCGTGTGCGTTGAATGTGAGCGCGTGCGTTGAATGTGAGCGTGTGCGTGTGCATGCGTGTATGCGTTGAAGGTGTGTGTACGCGAGTGTGTTGAATCTTTGTGCCTGCGTGCGTTCGCATGCATTTATGAGCCTGCGTGTGTGTGTGCATGTGTGCGCGTGTCGTCCCGGCTCTCCTTCATATTACAAAGCTCCCATTGATCTTCTCACCCCGTCGAGGCAGTGGCAGTGTGGGGGGAGAGACGGAGAGGATGCAGGGAGGGACGGGGGGGATGGAGGTCGGGAGGCAGGGGAGGAAGGGGTGCGTTGGATATACTCACTAAATCTCAGCATGTCCATCAGCCTACAGATCTAAGAGACCCGGGCTCTGCTGGGAGTGAGGCTTAGGGAGGGAAATGTGTCTTTCAGCGCACTACACCACCTCTAAACGCCCTTCTGCTGGGACTGCACATTAATGGCTGTGTGTCTGTGCATGGCTGTGTGTGTGTGTGTGTGTGTGTGTGTGTGTGTGTGTGTGTGTGTGTGTGTGTGTGTGTGTGCGTGCGTGCGTGCGTTGCGTGCGTGCGTTGCGTTCACGTGTGTGTGTGTGTGTGTGTGTGTGTGTGTGTGTGTGTGCGTGCGTGCGTGCGTGCGTGCGTTGCGTTCACGTGTGTGTGTGTGTGTGCGAGCTCTTGTTTGTAAACTTTGCCAATTTAGATATAACACGTGAAGGTTGCATGCGTTGTGCTCAATAGTGTGTGAACTTCGCTATCCCAGCGAGCTCTTTCAAATCCCCTGGAGAGGGTTCAGACGGCTCACCCGGCACAGCGACGCTTACAAGGGGAGACTAAGGCTACAGCCACGTCAGATAAGCCAATCCCCCAGTGTGCAGAGGCAGCAGCCAATGGCACCAGAGCAGCAAAAAGGGGAAAAAAGGGAAACTAATTAAGACTAAACTCGCTGGCCTTGGTTCCACTCTGATGGGATTCAATTAATAACCAAAAAAGAGGGACGAGAATGAGAGAGACAATGAAAAAAAGGCCTCTCTCCTCGGCCTTCCTCTTTGTCTCCATTCCTCCACAGCCACCTGCCGCTCTTCCACCCATTACTCAGGGTTTGCTCAACGGCAACAGCTAATCCACAAGACGCATGTTGTAGCGCCGGGGCGACGCACTGTAACGACACCATCCGCCGAAGGGGAGGAGGAGGAGGAGCTGGGAACAGCTCTGCTTTTGACGAACGAGCGTCGTTACTTTTATGATCTCAGCAGAAAGGAAACATTCGGGTTGAAGAAATGGCGGTCAGGGAAATCACAGAGAGAAGAGCCTGCGCCTCGTCATTTGTTCCCTATGCCATATGGGTGCCGCGGTGTAAAGATAGAAACATAGGGGCTGCCTGCAAGTGAATCAGGAGCAATTAGACTCAGGAGAATCCCTGACTTCCACTCTACCTATTTCTGCTTCTAATCAGGTGGTTGGATCCCAGTGTAGAGGCAGGGGGGGCCAACGCCATTACCCCCCAGGGATCCGAAACCAGAGTGCTTCAAAGCAGCGGGGATCACACTCGAGGAAGGTGTGTTAACAACATCTTCTTTTGTTCCTATTTGTTTTCGTGCAGCAGGCAGCCGCTGTTCGTCTCAAGAAGATTGGCCCTTGCACACTAATTGAACTAACGAACAAACGCGTGTCAGAATTCCCGACTTCCTCAACGTTACCAACAGGCAACATTGCAACACAAATACAAGTAGACGAAATAGGTTATATAGGGTAAAAGTGTAAACTTTTCCAATATAGGGATAGAACGATAATATGGCAGCCGTTCCCATCGGTGGAATTGTGTGTAAACCTGTATGTGTGTGCAAGAATGTATGTCTGTGTTTGTCTGTAAACTTAAGAATGTGTGTACGTGTGTATATATATATATATATATATATATATATATATATATATATATATATATATATATATATATATATATATATATATATATATATATATATAAATAAAAGAGAGAGAGAGAGAAAGAGAGTGAGAGTGAGAGAGAGTGTGTGTGTGTGTGTGTGTGTGTGTGTGTGTGTGTGTGTTGACCTGGCCCTGTGCCGTGCTGCCCCCGTTTGACACAAATCAGTGGCAACACATCCTTGTAGTACGCTGCCAGACGGCGACCGGGGGGGCAGAGAGTCGGTTGACCTGCGACCCCTGGAGCTCCATCAGTGTCACGGACCAGATGTGCCGACTCACCACAACGGTGCACTCGCTGCGACTTATTTTTATCTCTTTCCTCAGCCACGATTCAGTCATCACATGCTTTCACCCAAAGCACCCCCACAGCTGTGTTTAAGGCTTCACATTAAGCAGGTAGGAATTAGGCTGCATCGTGCTCCGGGACGTCCACAAGTAGGCTGAGGACATCGCGGTTTGTGCCTGGAATCTTTCAGCCGGGTGTCCGACACCCTAACCACATCATCCTGAATCCGGGTACCGCTTCATCACTATCTATCGCTCCCCACATAAAAGACCCTCAAAAACAGAACAGAAAACGAAACTGCAAGAGACAAACACAGACACGCGCAGAAGTTGATGATGAAGTGTGAGCGTCGCAGCGAGGGGAATACTGATCAGGACCAGCCGACGCGCTGGCCAATACAATGCTGCAAGCGGCCCAGACTACAATGACATCTCAACGCCCGCCACCGGCAGCACCGCAGGCTGTAAATGCTTGAGTTGCAGCCCCAGACATCAGGGTTATTGGCCCCCGCCGCCACAAACACTGAGAGCCAAGTGACGGATCGGAGGGGGTGGACAGCGGACACGGCCCGCGGGACGGGACGGGCTGTCATTAATGTCAGTTTACCGGGCGGCCGGCCTCGTGGCCGAGCATTTGATTGTGCCGGTGTAGAAGAAGACACACTCCAGTGATTCACGTCATTGGATTTTGGGGAACAGGGGGGAAAACAAACAATCCCCCTTCAGATCTCAAAATACCACTCCCTTCCATCACCCACATGTCAATCGCTGTGATTACTATGTTTAAAAAACAAGAGATTCTCCATGGGGATATTTTTTAGTAAATAGCAATTCAATGGGATTGGCCTGTGTGTTTTGCTGCTGTCTATTCTGCTTAAAAAGGTGGAGGCTGGAGATTTTGATACCTGGCTAATATAAAATGCTTTATTCGTGAAACGAGAAGGGACTGGGTGGTACGAAACAATAACGTACTGGCTCGGAAGCCCAAAAGAACCAACAAAAAAGTAAGCATTACAGCTGTCAAAAGTAAGCACACACTTATTGAAGTAAAAATAGCATCTTCAAGAGAAAAGTAATTGCTGGTAAGGCACTCAGACTGAGACCCACTGCATCGTTAATTTGAGACAGGACCCAAGTGTGAATTCACACCAAATCACACCAAATTAACGACGCTCACATTAAAATGTATTAAATAAATGTCTGTGAAAGTATATGTGTTATTACCCCTGAAAGCTATAATCCAGAGTTATCCACATCCTCTACGTCAAACACTGTTCCCCATCAACAGGTTTAATTACCCTTGGATCAGAGGAGAACGGGGCATGTTTGAATGTGAGCTGAATAGGTCAGTGCAATAAATATCACCTGCCGGAGTAAGAAGAAGCATTTGGGGGTAGAGGGGGATATGCAGTAAGAAAGGAGAAGGCGTCTCAGAAAGAGAGAGAGAAAGAAAATGAGCCAGGAACCCAGAGAGAGGGAAATTGAGAGAGAGAAAACCAGACGAATCGCTAGAGAGTGAAAACGTGCGAGCGAGAGCGAGAGAATAGGAGCGAGCAGAAAGAGAGAGAGCGAGAGAGACTAAGAAAATTCCCTCTTCATGTACAATAAATAAGTAAAAGGTAGTGATTATAATTCCATGCGAAAAGCAGCGGCACACACGCATGCTCCCTACCTGAAGGTTAAGGAAGAGGACCAAAGACATGCTCTAATCGCACTCATTAGAGGTGCTCAGGGGTTTCAACTGCAAGGAAGCCTCTGCTAAACACTAATGAGCATTGTAGTCCGCCCTCAGAGCACAGCCCGCATCAATAATTCAAGCCCCGGCGCAATTAACTGTAAACAGAACCGATCCAGTGCTTCTAATAGATTAAAAAGGAATGGTTATCAAAAACATGTAAGAAATCGAACCTGGTATTCTGTGTGCTATAGCGCGTTGTTGGTCTTGGGAAAACTTGTTCGGGTAGCGGCCCAATTGTGATTGCAGGCTTGGATTGCTGCTCTCAGCCTGGCTTGCAAGTGTTGTTCGATAAAAGCATCTGTAAATAACTGAATGCAAGATAACAGGGGGGTCCGGCACAACCGATATTGGAGGAGAGATTTTGCCACATCTGCCAACACAGATACAGTTGAGCGTTGAGGATTCGGGGTCCAGTGTGGGCTGTTTGTATGTTGTCCCGCCCGGCCGTAAACTAACACAGCTCAACCATATCGAAGAGAACGGCTCTCTGGAGACAAGGGTTCAGGCGTGTGGTGACAGGCAAGAGGCAGGGAGAAGAATGTGGGAGAAAGGGAGGCAGAGAAGGGTCTGAATGCCGGGTCGATGCTTGGTTCAAGGGTGCAATCAACATCTTGTGAACATAAATTTTAAGGAGCTTTCAAGCAAACTCCCCACAGCTCTGACAGCATGGGTAATAACCCTAGCATAGCCAGACAGAAGGCTAGCACTAGAGTGCAAGGTTATTGCTCAATGTACTATGGCGTTAGTGGATTTCTGAATGCTAGAGGATTTATCAAAAAGGTCAGCTAAAGCTAAACCTTTAAGCCAAATTTGTCTTTTAAACAATATCTTCCTCTTGCTTTGACGGTTTCAGCAACATATGTCGTAAAGAATTTCAGGTAAGAACACGAAATGGTGGACGGGTTTGAAAGAGAGGCGAGGTGAAGCAGCACAGCGACATTCTCTCAACACAGATTGTAAAAAAAGATGAGTAAATTTCTGTAGGAGAAGAGATGATAACATCGTCCGGATCACCGCTGGCTCCGGGCACTTCGAGGAGGATTTATGAAGAGTGAAAAAGTTTGCTCAGTGTAGTTCCAGGCAGTCGTTTTATTTCAAATCATCTGGGCACTACTTTCCGTCAAGCCAGGCAGTGTCGTCTTGGCAAGTGTGGTCCGCAGAGCCAGCAAGATTTGATCAACTAAGAAAGGCCTTGCAGGGTTTTATCCACGAGGTTACTGGGAGGCTCTGCTTTGCCCAACGACTCTGTTGTGTGAGGTTGCTTCAAGCAATGTGAACGAGCAGAGATGTAAAATTGGGTCAAAAGACGACCTGGAGAGTGTTATCTCTGTGTGTGTCGCTACAGATCCAGTGAATTCACAGCCAGTAAGTGCTAATACAAAGTACTGCTTTGCATTATTAACTTGAAACTCTTGAAATTTTTGGACAGTGTACAATAGTAATTTATGCAATAAACAGTATACTTTTTTCGTTTTGGACATTTCTAAAATAGAAGGGCAGAGTTTGCAGGCAGAATCCCCATTTAAAGTAAGATAAATGCACCTATTATGGTGAAGTTTCCATTTCTCATGCGAATGCCCATTACATTAAAAATACATATTTCAATATTATTCCTTATCTTTTTACCCACACAGAACCTTTTGTACTATTGTTAAAGATCCCATTTATTACATCTAGCTAGGTAATATTCTCTGCGTGGCTCGGAAGAGAAGGGGTGACTTTGGGGAGGTGAGTGAATGAAGGGCTCCATTCGTTCAGATTCCTCTGTCTGATTCCGCCGAGTTGCCAACTGAAAGCGCTGTAAACCCATGGCTGTGTGTTCTTAGCGTCTGTGGCGGAGCAGTTCAGTGAGCAGCAGGCGCAGGTCCAGAATGTTGCCAGCTGACTCTGCCGGAGGCTTCTGAAAACCCAGCCTGACGGAACCTCCTGTCGTGCGTGAGCAAGTGCAGAGGTAGACGTTTTTGTTTAGATTTGAGTGAGTATTTTTGCTCAGACTCATCTTAGGGATACATTCCGAAGGGCTGTCCTCATACAAGAATGTATCCTGCACACCGAAAAAGCCTTTTGTCAATTGCAAGTTTAAATTGTATTTGTCTGAAAACGGTTTTGTATTCATATTCACACAGAGCACTGAAATCATTTCTCGCTGCTCCTCGGAGTGAGATACTTTTGTGGGATGTTATGAAACGAGATGATATGAACATGATAGTTTGTCCCTTTGAAAGGCAATCAGGCTCATAAATGGGGTCTTAAATACATTTGAGGGGCATGATAGTGCATTGGCTGGCTAGTGAATTTGGCTTCTCTTCAGTGTTTCTGGGTTTGATTCCCAAAGACCTCTGCATACCTGCAGACATCCTTGATTGAGCAAGATGCTTTCTCCTTCCTGCTCTTTAATGACATGTATCCCAAACCATGTAAAACAGGCGAGATAAGTATCTGTTAAGAGACTAAATAGGAAGACCCTTATTTGTTCACCACTGACTTGTCAGCCTTGTTGTCGGAGACGTGCATGAATACCAACCAACCTATTAATTACAAGGCCGCAATAATACACATTAAGATAAAGAAAATGGACTCACCTAGTTGGCTGTTGGAGGCGACATTCATAGCATCATCGCTCTGCGAAAAAGAGAGGATTTCAATACATTAGGCAAAAAAACAACAAACCATGAGAGGGGCACAAATCGATGCAGGTGTGATTTAATTATTTTAATGTCCCATATGGAGACGGTGATCCTAGGAAGAGCTAAAAGGTTATCCGCAAGGAAAAGGACGAGGTGGTGGACCCTGCGTCATTAGCACAAGCTAATTGTTCAGAGTGTCCTGCCTGCAGCAGTTAAGATGTGAGACGTAGGCTCAATTAAGCCATCGACTGGCCTCTGGTCCCAACCTCCGGGCTTGTTGTCTGCGCACACAAAGCCAAAGCGCTCTAAAAGGCCCACTAAATCAATCACAACAGACGTAAAGAGCCGCATTTTGGAGATTCTTGGCACGTCCATATTTCAGGGGGAAATGCCCCCCCCCCCCCCCCGTCTTCAGGGGGTAGGAGAGGCTGGGGAAGTGGTTTGCTCAGTGTGCCGGGGACTCCAGTGCGAGTGCAGTCGAGTATTAATAGATAATGACTCACAGAGACCCGTGTTGATTTATGACTTCCTCTCTACGCTAACAATTATCCCACTTGCCAGGAGTCGAAGCCTAAAATCGAGGGCGAGAGTGTAAGGGAGACATTGAGAGAGAATGTGAGAGAGAGAGAGCAGAAGAGAACGAGAGAGAGAGAAGGGGGAAGGTTGGGAGTTTGGGGTGCTTAACCAGATGATTAAATTAGCACTGACATAGAGTGAACTCGTACCCCGATTGGCCTGACAAACACCACTGTGGCCAATCGAAAAATTTCGAGATGATCACGTCGTGATCAAAATGTATGATTTATTCATTTACCGAAGCCTGTCTGTTATGGATGTTTTATTTTTTTATTTTACACAACTTTCTTCCTTTCCCCATTCCTCCTCATATTCATCAACTCTTTAATAAGGTATTCCGACAGCGGAGCCGTTCCGCTCCAACATCTGAGCAACAGCATGTAGGGCGCTCCGGAGTAGGGCTCTCCAACATCAGTGACTTACAGCTGAAGGATCTGTGCCAACCTCAGCAAGCTCTCTCTCTCTCTCGTCAGAGGCCTGTTCTCATGATCTGAGATGAAGGCAAACCTGTATCCTATATAGTGTCGTGCAATCAATTTATTTTCCGGAGCACATGAACACAGTGGGTCTGTTATGATTTGCGTGCATGGAGTTTAGGACCAGGCAGAGTATGCTAGGCCCACGCTTCCAATTGTCCCTACATAATTAAAACCTCCTTGCAGAAGAGGTTCGCATGAGAAGGGCTATACAATACATCTGTAGAATAACACAGGGCAGAAGAGTATGATAGCTGCTCCTTTCAGAATGCCCTTCTAGACAGAATTATGATGAATGCTAGAGCTGCGGCGATTCGTCAACGTTATCGTCTTCAGTGACGAAAATGGGTCGACGCCAATATATTTAATCTACAAATTAACTTTGCTATCATACAGGTGTTACTTCAACATCACTAAGTCATTGCTGGGTTCACGTTAGCCCTTCTTGCTCATTGGTCGGATGCCGTCAACACCTACTGATAAAAATAAAAAGACATTTCAGCGGCAGCAGAGTCTGCAACGAAATAATTTGCGTGTCAAGGTTTCCCCGAGACCCAAAGCTTCAAAAGTATGGGAATAGTTTGAATAATCAGAAAACAAATGATGCCGTTGGTTCTCTATGGCATTTCACAGGGGCAGTACCGCGAAAGACCCAAACAGAAAGCACGCAGGGGCTGGAAGGTAGACAACCAGAAAAGGTAGCAACAGATGGAGTGTTTTGAGAGCCCCCCCGCCCACGTTACCGTGGTTACCTACGGTAGGGATGCAGCCCGCTTTGTGTCTTTTGACATACATAAAAAGTAGAAATATTCTGACTTTGCCCGCTGTGCGCAGATCAACTGAAATAGAAGTGAACTCAACTGAAGAGAAGACCTGCTTTGTGGGATTCTCGGCTTAATAAGTCTAGTCTATTCATGTTTAAAGGTGTCGTATGGTACCACCAGGTGTGAGTGTGATTAGCCCTCACATCTGGGTCTTCTGACATCACACTCACACCTGTTGGTATAATATGTCACCTTTAAGAAAAACATTTCCATCACGTTATTAGAAGGGAGAGCGTTTGCCATTGTGGCAGCTACATATGCTCATTATTAACGTGATAAACGTTTTCCTGCGACCTTACATTTTCCAGTGAATGAGATTGTTGATAAGAACATGTTTAGTTTAGAATCAAGATTTCATTCTACGGCGATTGATGCTGTGTGTGCGGGTTGGATGTAGCCATTCAATTATTTTATTTCTGCCATTATATTTAGCATATGTCTTTGTGTAGGGGATTGTCATTATACCACAGGGATGTCATGTATATAATTTAATAAAAATTGTGATCAATATTGCGAGGGAACATTACTATATCCGACATTAGAGTGGCAAGCTCAAAGATCTCCAAAGATTGTCATTTAAATAAATGTCAGTTAGGTCCTTCTATTTCAATGAAGCAACACAACGGCGATGAAGACTATGGCCCACTAATGAAAGCCCCTGCATGTGCAGTATTATGAGTGTTGGGAGCTGTGTGTCCGTGGCGACATTCCCACCACGCATTCAAATGACAAGCGGTGCACTCGTTAGTGGGGCGTTTCCCTCAGCCAGCGGCAGGGGTTCCACCAGAGAGGGTGTAGCAGAGTGACTGCAACAGACTCGCTCTTTAACCCAGTGTGTGTGGTGCGTCGTGCCGTTTGAATTTTTTTGCCAAAGAGAACGCAACGGAGCTCTTCGGGAATGCCACTTACTCACTTACAAGAACTACATGTTTAATAATGATGATGTATTAGTTTATCTCCAGCCAAAGGCGAGCCATCGGAAAAATTCGTAAGCCTTTGAGCTGAAAACGAATGGGTTAAAAGTAATCAGTACAAATAATCAGATTATCAATAAAAGAAATACAAAATAAACGATACTAGATGAATTAATGAAACAATATTTGTTTGTGTGAGGCAGCCCTATGAGAGGATGCAAATTCCTACACAACCAACCTGAATTGAATACTAATTAGGACACAATTATGAAGAGGGTTGCCAGCGCCAGAAGTATGCCAGAAAACGGGACCTTTCGCGGTCTGCCACAGATGACGGCCATCATTGGCTCGCTCTCCTCCAGCCGAGGAGGGAGACAATGGGAAGGAGAACTGACGTGTTCCTGCCCAGGGATGCTAAACCAGATAGACAGCGATCACAACCATATGATGGCCTTGTGTAAGGATGCCAACCCAATAGATTGTGTGCAACCCAATTCTCTCTCCGTGTGTGTGTGTGTGTGTGTATGTGTGTGTATGTGTGTGTGTGTGTGTGTGTGTGTGTGTGTGTGTAACGGGGCCTGTCAGAATTTTCCACTCAACTCCTGACTTGAAAGACAACTTCAGGAACAATGCACGTTTCCCTCAATAACGATAGGTTTAGAGTTCATTGAAAGATCATTAGAGATGAATGGTCTGTTCAAACGTCCGCCACCAGAGTGTCTTTGGAGTGTGCCGGTGCATCTGTATAATTACACTACCCACCAGAGAAAAGCTTGCTGAGGTCCGACCATTTGAAGCCGGGCCGAGGGGAGCAGGCTGATGGTAACAAAGGAAGTGCTCTGCCTCCACACTTTCCATCGCCAGAAGAGGCTTTACCTCGTCCACAGAAGAAAGGTATTCATGAGAGCTGGCAGGCTGGGCGGCAATACTGATGCAAACAGAGACATCTGATCTTCTCAACCATTGTGTTCAGTAGGACTTTCCTCAAGTCAGTGCCACGGAACCCAGTCTGGAGCACAATGGGAAAAACAATATTCTCATGTTGTGACATCAGCCAGTGGTAAGCTTAGAGTGTGCTTCTAATGTTTTGAACAGGTTGTTACAATGAATGTAGTGGATGTTGATGCCAATCTTTGAAATGGCTCTTCAATGGACTGGAAATGTGACATTTTAGTAGTTAACAAGAAGGTAGACTGAAAGTCAAATTCAAACAAATGCCGGATTGAATTAGTGCCGTTTCTGCATTGAGTGTGATACATTAAGTGCATCTCATACATTGTATACATTGTATGTATGTATGTATGCAAGCGCTATTACATGACATTTGTATTCAGAAAACTGCTTGAGCTGTGTTCATAACCCGCTTTGTTGTAGTCGGCTCTCCTACCCAAAGCATCTAGCCCTGTCATAAACCCCTGGGATCCCCTCCTCTTGGGTGGTGCAGTATTTCCCATTACAGAGGAATACTGGCTCCCTGCCCTCTTCTACAGCTCCCTGGGGGCACAGACGCATGGCTGATAGGACTGAGCCTTCTTGTCACATTAGGTCTTCATTCGGTGATGGCAGGAATGATTCAAGGTTGAGGGATTTCAGACGGAGGCCATGATGGGAGTAGAAAAGGTGGGACGCAGTCAAAGAGGATAGACTGTGGACGAGCGTGGAGAGGGAATACAATCTGTGACTGGGTTTGAAGTGGCCGTCAGATATTCTACTTCATGAAGGGTCAGCACTGAATCTAGATGAGTGGGCTTTTCAATGTTTTTTAAAACGATGAGTGCACACTTAAAATGCAAACTTTGTAACAAGAAAATTTATACTTTTTGTAAGATTGATCATGTTTGAGAAATTAGAACCCTGACAGTTCAGCTGCACTGCACTTCTTATGCACTAAAAAATGAAATATCAACTGGTTACCAAGGTCATGTCCTACTTGATTTTGATGGAATTTCAATGCAAATCATCTGAAATGTTTTATAGATGCATAACCGAAAAAGTTGTCATGCGGCGGTGTTGGCGGATTTACATTTCAACGAATATTTTTTCTTACAGCAAGTCTATTTAATTGTGCATTGCTTTGATCCAAATCAAATTCTGACAGGTAATTATGGAGCAGGTAGAGGGCAGACATCTTAAGACATACATTTTCGAGTAATGTGTAAAACAATAACGAAAGGGTTGAATCCTCAACCTTGGAGTTGAAATACAACATCCATTTCTAAAACATAGTTCTTTGTAGTTGATATTATTCAAACTAATCTGACGGTGGCTTGCAGATAGATCTGACTGGAGGGCAGCTTTGATTTTGACCAATCAGGTCACCACCTAGAATACAAATAACGAAGTAAACTCAACATGCAGCAGCAACAACAAGTTAACAAAAAATTAAATCACTGTTGATTCGTTTATTCATAAACAGAAACAGGCTTTAATCACTTTTTGCTTACAGCATTGAGGTTTTCACAAAGCCAGTCAGTCATTGTTTACCAATTCTAAGAAGAAAAATAAATTATTGTTTCACAGAAGCTAAGATAGGCAGAGCTTGAGCGTCTGTTATGTATTGAATCTTTTTTTATTGGTGTTTGAGGTCCCAATCAAGGCAAGCCACAGTGGGCCATTTCACATCCAGATCAAATTCTGCATCTAAAGCCGTCTTGGAATAATAAATAAATGCATACATATAAATTCACAATAATTGTAAGAAGTCACAAATTCACAACAGCAACAAAACAAACATCTGCATATAAAAGACAGCAGGGTCTAATGCCAACTGCCAAAACAAATCGGTTATCAACTATTCGAGTATCAGGTCACTGCATCCTCCTAATCACATCAATAAATAAAATAAGTACTAATATATAATACATTTACTGAACTCTTTTATAACTTCACAACTGAATAGTACCCACACATGTGAACACTGTTCAATGCCATGCCAAGCTCATTTATCAGGCACCTTTCAAAAGGCATAAACAAGACATAGTACATTATTTTGTATTTGGTAAATACAGAAATCACTTTATGCAAATCATAAAATGAACATAAGTAATACTTCCATTTCGTTGGCTGAATCTGAATAATGAATGAAAACTCAATGACTGACACGATTGTTTATGACCACTTATGGCCTGACTAGCTGCTCTAGTCAGGACATCATGGAACCATTTGGAGGTGGACACGTTGTTGATAATCTTATTGTTGTGCAGAAACCATAATTTAGTGAAACAACAACGAGGATGAGTGGACTAATAATCTTAAATCATAATTCTAAAGCTAGGGATATTGAAACTAACGTATAAGAATGTGTTCTGACAACCCAGGAGATGACGAGTATTGAGTTATATGTTCATAAGCATATGTATACACAGAGTGTATACACAGGTACTAGTGAGGCCTGCTTCATATGTAGAAAGAACATTGAGTGGCCCTGACCTGGTGGAAAGTGGACACACAGGTCACTTGGAAACCATGAAAGAATGTGGCAAAAAAAAAAGAAATTCAGATGAGTAGATACAATATAGATCAATACTATTTTAAACTAAATATGTGCATCAGTTGAAGATATATGTAAAGAATTGGGGTTATTGACAGCACCATTTTGACTCAACTGAATTTCCAGGCATTTTCATTACCAACGACCCCATTGGTAATTACACAGGTACTTTAACACAAATACATTTCAGATTCAACTGTTGCAAATGCCTCCCTAGAGTCAAACTCCCTTCAAAATCTGAATGAATGATATTAGAATTAGACAGTTATATACATATACACAATTGTGTATACATAATGTTATCATAAAATCCAATCCCATCAATTACATAATCTACAAATAACAAATGCTAGCCAGCCCGTACCCCTCTTTATTTACAAGTCTCTTACTATCAACACGCACAAATGCCCTATAACTCACGCCATCCCGCTGAACTACAGCTGTTTGCGTCACACAGTTGCACAGCCGGTGAACGGAGGGGAAAAAAATCCACTGACTGGGAGTGTCTCAATCTTAAACATTGCAAACTATAAAGGTCAGTCAATAAGGAGCGAGCCCAGAGCTTTACAAATCAAAGATAGGACTTTAGACAAAAAATACAACTTAGAAAAAAACACAAATGAACTCAAAATTGGGAAGGTTTCCGAAAAAAAAGGAGAGCAGATGCATCCACAAACATATTTATAGATTACATTGTACGAGTGTGGGAAGGAAGTTTCGGAGCTTGACAGCCTTGATTTCACGTTTGCGTACATTATGCAAAACATAAGATGAAGCGGTGGAGAACAGGAGGCCAACTTGGCAGTTAGGACATTTCTTTCCTAAAAAATAAGCGATTAATCTGTTCTACAGTTAGGTACACTGAGAATTTAAAACACAGGCAGGGTTATTTTAAATCCTGGCCTTTGGAATACACTTGGATCGACCAGCGAGTTGATCATGGAAGGAAAAAATGACCTTAAAAAAGGTGCAAGCAATACTTTATTCTGTAATGTACAGCCATCGCTGCTATAGAGTGTTTGGTCCGTAACATTGGCCTCCCAGCGCCTCCCCTCTGCACTAAACTAAATAAAGTTTCCAGATGACGAAAAAGAAAAGAAAAGTAAAAGAGTCATGCAAGACCGGCATTTACATCGGTGAGGCCTTCGATCTGAGGATCGGAAATATGTGGCAACGTGGAGAGGAGAGAGGAGAGGGGGGTGCTAACTGGCCCTAAACCGACAGGACGTTATCCAAAACGATACCATCGCTTACAGCGCCTTTGATCATTTTTAAAAGTCTCTGTATGATTTCATTTTTTGAGTGAACACAGTTCGTAAGTTAACACAGAGGAGGATGTCCACTCGAATACATGAACCCCATGAAGCTACACAGCTCCACTGGCCTTCCACCAAAATAAACAACAGACCAATAGGGCAATGCGATAATATGATCCCAGGGAGACACACTCATTACATTATTCATTGTTTTGCAAGGATCCTGCACAGGAAGTTTCCAAATCATTTGTTAGTGCGAGCATGTCCTCGTCTGACGTTCCCTCGTGACGGGAAGTTCTCCAAGATTGCCAAAGATCGAGGCTCTCGAGGTTAGACTAGCAACACTGCACGCCTTCGTTATCTAGGATGTGTGTGGGAGCCTCCCAGCTAAATATCGTCTGGTAACCTGTGTGTGCCTATGCCAGCCTCTTTAAGTCAAGGCTTGTAAAGATCCATGCAAGCGAGCATGCTCGGGGCGGTCTTCAACTGGCTGGGTCGGGTCGGGGGGGGGGGAGGGATGCTATGAGGGCATGGCTGCGTATCTAGTGTGCCAAGGTCTATGCTCCAAGAAAGACGTGGCAGGTTAGGTTTGGCACACCTCAGTTAATCTCCACTGTACATGCTGCTACGAGATGTCAGTCATTTTCATTCATCTACTACAGTGCAGAATGAAGAATATAATATATTATTGCATGCCATCATGAGTCCGAGACGAGCGGACAGGCTTTTTAATGCATTGTCTTGTGCATCAGACACGCTCAATAAAGATTTCACGGATCAGTTCACATGGCATTGAAGTAGGATCATGTCTGATTATTTATTTGACTTAAATATGTTGATGTATTTGAACTACTACTACTACTACTACTACTGCTACTACTACTACTACAAAAAGCAGGATCGCAGTTACGAAGGTCTGTTTCTGAATCTATTGTGAATGTTGCTATAGAAATCACCTGAACGTTTAGCATTCTCACCTCATTTGGCCTCTCATGAACCTCAGCAGCCTATGAGGTTTGAGTTCTGCATTCCAGTCATGGTGGAAATCGACACTGAGGCCATAGTGTGAGACAAAACCCTCCGTTCTCTGCTCGCCAGTTTCCGATTATTAATGCAGGTCAGGCTTGAGGCTAGCTGCCCTGAGACCGATTAAACTCTGTGCCGATAGTGAGGGTCGTTCATGTTGACCAATATGTGGCGCTACGTCGGGCTCATTTATGGAGCAGAAGGCGTCCTGGTTAGGTCTGTGGTTTGTCTTTAATTTGCATTTTTATTGTACATCTGCACCGAGCTTGTTGCACTGGCCCATTTTCTGTATTCTCATTTGTGGTTCATATCCAGATCCATTATACATTGATGAAAACTGTGGGCACTACCATCTCGCATCATGCACCAAATGTCAGCATCCCTGCTCAACACTGTAAATGTGAAAAGAGACTGAAAACACATGCTTATAATTGGACTGGTTTGACATTCTAACAATGATTTCCTTTTTGCTAGTAGGAAGATTTTCTATTTCGACAGTTGCGAGACATCTCACATGCAGGGCTTGTCAAGTGGTATCAAATTAAAATGGATGTGGGTCTAGAAACACAGGGCCTAATGATGTTTAATAGACACGGGCACATACTGAACACCACAGGGGCGAGGTGAAGAGCCTGGGAGACAGGCTACCACCATGGTTCCCATGGTAACCAAGCAACGCCCCTCGTGGCTAGCTCCCAAGGCAGGGGAGGAGGATTAGGTCCAAGAATGTGAGACACGTCAATAAATAGAAACTTTGAAATCTGGGTAAGTTTCTGGGGCAATGCTTTTCCTAAGAATAGAATAAAAGTGTATTGAGACGGTGGAGACGTTCATTAATTGTCAGTTAGGGGTTTGCATCCTCTCAGGCTTTTTGAATGTGTTGAATGGACTACTTCAACTAAATTAGTGTGACTCTAATCTTCTCTCTGTTAATGGAAGTTGAATGACTATTGGGAAGCACTTTTCTAGTGTGTCATTTATTTTTCTGAACAACTGTACAGAAGTCGAAATTAAAAACAACAAAAAAAATGTTTTGGACACAGAAGTTTGATTCCATTCCAAAAGGTTCTGGGTTATATTATATTCCCATATTATGCATTTGATGAAATAGTAAAAAATCACTTATTGTTAGCACCACAGAGTGAAGCCGGCCACACACCGGCGCCGAAGCGCAGTGGTGCGCATTTCACGGGCGTGAAAAGCCGCCCCTAGCACCAATAGGAAGCAGCACGCTGCAGCACCGTTGGGATATGTTTTGAAAGAAGCAGATCAACAAACTTAGTCGGTATAGGCTACCATAACGTCATACCAGTTGTTTTATGACTACATATATGGCCCTGATGCCCATGATCCTCTGTTTACGCTTACAATGATAGTCACAATAATTCATAGTTACTTTATGTACTGTCGGGCACTTTGTTTACGGTTTATTCACTTTACACACTTTATTTACTTTCATTGCACATCCCTTTTGCATTGTGGAATTATTCATCTAGCGCATCAACAATCTCCACATGTACAGGACCTTGTATCAAGCCGAGATGTACCAAACAGCTTTAAAAAAGCGCTTTTTCAGGGGCGGCGACGCTAGGGAATAGAACAGTGGCGTGAAGCCTATTTGGTCGGCGTGGCGCGCTGCCGCGCGTCTCGCCAGCGCCGGTGTGGGCTAGTACGTCCGGAATAATGGGGGCGTTCTTTTTGAAGCGCCGCTTTGGCGCCGGTGAGTGTTGGGCTTGAGTCTTTAAGCCCTCAGGTGTAAGAGCCCTTTGAGTTTCACCCTGAAATAAAGGGTAGGCACTAGTTGCAAACAACACATTCAACCATGCGGTAAAAAGAAAAGTTGATAAGTAATAAGTAATAAGAGAAAGTATCAAACTGCAATTTCCAAAACTTTGTCTTGCATTTTCGACATCAGACAGCATCTGCCTGAAATGATTTTCCCGGAATGAGGCTGAGATGAACCAAATGTGTGCACGCTGAGGAGGGACGGGGGGGCGTTGAATTGAAGGGGGAGAGGAAACGGGCTGACCTGGGTGAAAAACAAAAAAGTAATTTCCCATTTTTGTGACGCTAAGCGGCTCTGTCAAGCACCCTGCTGTCACCAGTGTCTCCCACCAATAAGAAGTGGAGCATCTGAACCTCTTAATTATTCATGGAGCAGCAACTGCAGACTCAGAACTGCAACCAAGGGGAAGACTTGTCTGACACCGGGGGTGGAGCGGGTGAGGAGGTATGGATTTGTGTTTAAGAGTGAATTAAAGTTTCCAACCAAAGGCCATTGATCCCCTCTCACAAGCACATGTACGCAAACACACACACACACGCAAACAAACAAACAAACAAACCGGTAAAAAAAGGCCTTTCATGAAGGTTAGGAGAAAACAAAATGAGTGAGATGCATACCAATTAGCAAGCCACAAGACAAACCACACACACACACACACACACACACACACACACACACACACGTTTTCATCTGCATAACATCCACGAACATCCAAGTTCTTACCTGCAAGTCTTTCTTGGAGCTGCCAGTAACGAGGTTGTAGTGAACTGTAATGAGCGGAGGAGGAAAAACATATTTTACACATGCTTAAAAATAAATCATCTTATTAAATTAAAACAATTCAGAGTAGGAAGCACAGACACACTCTGTCGCCTAGGGCACTGCTGCAGTTTTATTAGTTTAAGAGGCTTAAACTAAGAAAAATAAGAAAAAAACTGTCTCATGATGTCATTGAGTTTTAGCTTTGGAGAGATTTTAAAACACATCCCTAGGGGCTAACTCTCGGGTCTGTGCTGGGATTCTGAGTGCATCGCCTGCCATTCATTGATGCAAGTTTGCAATAAATTATTCTATCAAATTATATTGTCATCGATTTTTGGACAATAAGTCTTACTTAAAAAAAAAAACACCAAGATCTACAGATCAATAAGTCTCATCAAACATCAGTATTGCTGAGAGTGTATTCAGGGCTACATCGGATCTGCCGATATTAAAACGAGGGGAAATATGGTCATGGAATCCAGGCCTTCAGTCAAACTTTAATAGGACTATAATTACCAGAAAAACGGGGGTGTCAGATTTCATGCCTCCCTTTGAGCCCCCATCAGAGAGCACTCGAGAGTGTTAATTAGAGAGCACATATCTGACAGCGGAAGACCATCCTACCATTACTGGGGATATATAGAGAGAGAGAGAGAGAGAGAGAGAGAGAGAGAGAGAGAGAGAGAGAGAGAGAGAGAGAGAGAGAGAGAGAGAGAGAGAGAGAGAGAGAGAGAGAGATATATAATTTTACGAGGTACACCAGGAAGTCCACCGCTAGAAGACAATCAAACTAAAAGTGACCACAACTTCAAAACCTTTCCACATAAGGGCGGAGGAACCCATTCAAGTAGATCAGTCTTTCTCCAGGGAAATGTCTTAGTCAAGGAGTTCGAGAAGTGGGCTGATGGAAGTATGTTTTCTTTCCCTACAAGAGTTTTGTCCTTTGTTAATGCATAATAATTTACAAATATTAAAAAATAAGTAAAATAAAAAATGATATATAATATAATATATATATATATATATATATATATTTTTTTTTTTTTCATTGGTAGTCAAGGCGGGGCCCTATTGTTGATAAGGCGGCCACCTTAACCACACAGTGCTGGGGGAAACACTGAGACATCTTAAGATAAGACAGAAATATACGTTTGATTCTTCATGTGTTGAGAAGAGAGGAACTCCTCAACACACTGAATGACATTTAGAAGGCGTCCCGGCATCTAATAACCCCCAGGGGAGAGAGTCTAAGGCCCTCTCTGAACCGCTCTTCCCTTAACCACATCATTAACCTTTACCGGCTTGCAGCCTCCGAATGCCTTCTGCATCACCGCCACAGTCTAACCATGATGGCGGTAAAAAGCCCAGCCGTAAAAGACCTGAACTGTAGCAAATAAATTGCACTGCAGGTACCAAATCTGTTATTTTAAAGTTGTTTCAACTGTTACGCCGTTAACATCGGGGAGAGATGAAAGCCCCTTGCAAGTACTTTAAAGCTGTTTTCTTGAATTGATGGTGTCTCCAGCTATTCACTGTTTAGTCATTGAGCAGACGCTCGTTCCAAGGCGACCTACAGTCCGTTCTTTAGATACGCAACACTAAGCGACTTGCTCAAGGGCGTCTACAGGTGGGTTGGATTGCAGCCACTGTGCTATCCTGTTGTTAATATAATCTTCCTTTGTTTGTATATTTCCGAGAAAAACAAGAAAAACCTAATCCAACCGGCTCCTGGCCTCCTGCAGGGATTGAAACATGAACAAGGGACACGCCAACACAAGATAATGTAGGCGTCGGTCCCGCATTCTCATCTGGCGAATCCCTGCTCCTTCTATCTGGGGGGATTCAAACTGCAGTGTGCCGCTTGGAACAAAGCACACCGCGCAGGAACACGGCCAAGTTTTTGCAGCACATTCTGCCTCAAACTTCCCCATGTCTTCGCACGACAGTCCCACAGGAGGTGGGGAAGGGGGTGGAGGGGGTTAGGGTCCCGTCGCGGAGCCTTGCGTCTTCATTCCTGGCGGGACAGAGTCGCCTGTTGTCGCCGCTTCTCTTTTATCTGCACAGCCAGTTGGGCCGGTGTCTGTGTTTCTAACCACTGGCTCTGATTAACAGGCAGCCCAGGGATTTTCTCACTGCCGGATTCGGGGGTTTCGGCATCTCAAGACGGTTGGCTTACCCCAGTAACAACATTGTTAAAACACTTCGTTCAAAAATATTTTAACAGCAGTCCCTGTCGTCTGAGGACGCGTTGCATAGAAAACAGTTATCGCATGCAAAAATAACTATTTGGTGGATTAGACCCTTTGTCTTTGTTCATAGGGGTGATGTGGGGTCAAACACGTGCGATTAGAACATTCTTTACACTATAAATAAATATTTGTTCAAAACATCATACATCTGCTTCTCACTAACTTCAGTTAAGTTCTCAGTAACTAGAATGGGTGCCAGGGCCGACCAGTCAAGTTACCCGTTCTGTCACGTCAGAACAGTATCAGATGGCGGGCCTGTGTGAAAGTCCATTTACAATATAGCGTTTGGTCAAGGCAATCAAGTCAGTAGCAAAATTCTTCCATCCCAACCTTTTATTTTCATTTTCCCTTTACTGTATAACTGATTTTGCCCTCTTCAGGCCTTTCACGAATGGCTTTCATAATTACGTTATGTTTGGCCAGAGTGTTATTCTGATAGTTGTACGGTCAAGTAATCAATCATTCACTTTGAGCCCATTACCCAATTGATTGTCGTTTCAAAGAAATTGAAAGCACTTAACAGTTTGGCTTTAAGCGCATTTCTCTAACCTTTAACTAGTGCTTGTTCTTGAAATAGAACAATCATTCGAGTGAGTCAGACCTTTACGCTTGATGTTTGTTCTGCCTTCGTGTCATGGTTTCCCCATCTTTCTCTTCAGTTCAACTTCATGGTACACCGGCCACACATGATATAAAACATGACCTGCCGCTCAAAACGTACAGTGATGCACACGTTGCCTAGTAACGCTATAAAGATAATAGGAAATAATTAGTATGTAAACAGCCTAAATCCAACAACATGACCTAAAAGCCTGATTTAGTGCCAGTGAAAGTCATTGGAGCGCAAACCAACTGTCACCCAGCCATCACATTAAATACCAATTATTACAAACATAGAAGTGCCACAGGCGTTTTAATAATAAAAGCAAACATTTTGATTGTTTGCTTCTATTATTTCTACCGACTCGTGTGTAAGTGTAACATAAAATTGCAATATTGTAGCAACGGTAAAGGCTATATTAATTTACTATGAAATAAAATAATTTTCATAATTTAATCGGAAAGAATAAATACAAATCTCTAGAACAAGTACGTTATCGCTACTGACCAACACTTAACTAACGTTAAATCTGTATACGCTGAAGCCGATCACCAGCGGAACGCAAACACACATCCATACAACATCCATGATCCCACTGAAATGTAATCATTGATCCTGATCGATGACACCCTTCGTTCTCTAGCAGCGCTCCCTAAAGAGCGACCCGGGAGGCGGCGAGAGAACCACGGCTCCTCCGTGACTTCTTCAACAGTCCCCAGAAGTGACGGTGCGTTCAAAAAACTAACTCGTAACCTAAACTACATCCCGTTACAACAGTCGCACTCCACTATAAGTTGCATGCAACTTTAATCGTTACGGTTTGGTGAGGGTCGTCTTCCGATTAAAGCGTGGCTGAGAAACACTGTTTACTCCAGCAGTGAAAACTAAAAGTGAATACTTACAAAACGAGAGGAAAATCAAGTATCTCGCCACTCTCGGCCCAGTGTTAAGGTTGTTCGGTAGCATCCCTAGAGCGGTGAGCAGAGGCTATATCACCTTCAGCGGTCAGAGCTTTTTGACACACTGTTTTAAAACGTTTCCCTCTTCACGCTACACGGAAAACAAGACGGGAGCTGGAGGAGGTAACCACGTCCTCCGAGGCGCAGGCGCGCCCTCTAGCGGCGGAACGGATCACTTGTTCCTGTAGCCCAGTGTCCACGTTTGTAGTTATTTATTATCGTCACCATCCGTGATCAATGTCTCTACTTTTCATACCACATTGCGCGTTTTACACAATGCAAGCAATATTTACTTTTTATTTCCTACCTACCAACCCACCGACCTACCAATAAAAGCAGGTTTATACCAGGAACGTTTTGTTTTTAATACGTGTCGTCACATCCACACACCAACATATTTATAACCTGTATACATTTTTTTGGACACTTTAATAATGATACTTACAGACTTTTAATTTCACCAAAGATTTTTTAGACAGTTTTTTTCCTTCACCAAGAAATCTCTGACACATGATAACATAATGGTAAAACCATGAATAATTAATCGCAGTATACCAGACATTGCGGTTTTCGAAGTCATCTTTGAATACAGAAATTAATGGGCCTACTATGGAATTATAGAATAAGAAAATGTAGGCGTCCACCTCCCATTTTACTCTACTAAAAAATTGCTATAAGCTATTTAAAGTGCCAATGAACCAACAAAAAACCAACTCAGTTATTCAGCAGGTGCAGAACCCACTAACTAGGCCAGCACCCGGGAATCTAGTTCATCAGTGCAATGATAATGAATTAAATGAACCCTCCATCTTAGGACTGTAATCAATAGAGTAACAACAAAACCAATCAATACTGTATCAGAAGAGAAACAACCCCATCACACTCAAAGCTCAGTCATTTGAATAGAAAACGTATTTCAAAATATAAAGTTATTTTGAGACCAATTATTCCCATGGATGATAGGTCTCAAATGCATTTGTTTATTCATGAATTTATATGTTTATGCATTGAATTATTCTCATCCTTCGATTGTGGACAAGCGTCTGTTTAAATATACACTCACTCCCACTTCTCATCTAAACCAGTCCCTAAAACAACAACCAACAAAACAACAGTTATATCAACCCTGGGGGGCTCTGGGAGATGAGGTAATCCTTTCAGTCCCCCAACTCCCCTTATCAGCACAAATTGTGTTTTTATTCCATCTACTGCAAAACTTCATTGCATCCCAACTGTCAAACAGGACCCTGAACTAGCCTGCAGTCAGCAGTGTGTGCGAAGCAATAACCACACTCTTCCCCCCCCGACTACAATGCCACATAACGGCCAATAAAACATCAGACTTTGTGGAAAGAACAAACAAGGAGTGGGAAGCACTATCCTTGTTTCTATGTGGTTTGGTTTGTTTCCAGGTCTTCAGGGGAGGAAGCTATGAAGGGCTGGGGACCACCTAAGGTCGGGTTTGGCTTCACACAGATCTCTGGTAGCTCCATGATGTCAAAGCACTTCAGACTGTGGTACACCGTCTGCCCTCCGCTGGACGGGGACTTGTTGCTGTGTTTGAATATTTCATGCCGAAGGCTAAGAAATGAAAAGATGTCACGCAAAACTTTAGCTCCATATCTCTTTTGTATAGTCTCTATACGACTGAAGTAGTAATAACATTGTGGGTTGACTTACCGCAAGCCGTGTTGCTCTGGATACAATATACCCTTCATTTCTTTTTCAATGTCTTTGTCACTGATGGATGAGGGCTGAGGATGGGACTCGGGCTGCTAAAGAGGGCGAGAGAGAGAGGCAGTAAAAGCAGATTTCAGCGAGCGATACTACACTTTACATTCAGTCATTCAGCAGATGTTTTTATCCACAGTGGAGCACAATCAAAGCTTTCAGAGTAGGAGCCACTGCCAGCTGCACGACCACTGTTACAACAGACACTACCGTAAAGGGCAGGACCGCCGTAGGCAGGAGGCAGGATATAATCACACCGATGACCCTGTTCACTGGCCTCCTGACCATCCCTGGAAGGAGGGAGCCCCCACACTGCGTTCCTTCTCAATTTCTTCCTTGCTGATTAAGGGAGTTTTTTCTTGCCCTTGTGGGGGCTTGGGTCCGGGGTGTGTAAATATTTGGCCTGTTAAGCCCTTGGAGACTGTAATGGTGATTATGGGCTATACAAAAAAAAATGGAATTGAATTGAATTGAATTTAAATGCAGCTCACACCTTGAGCGTCTCCACGCCGGGGTGTGCGTGTCGGGGGTCCGCGGGGCGGGGGGCACCTGGGTCTGCTCGGAGGACGGGGTGGTCCGGCATGCTGAGGGGATCCACCAGGATCTCATGGGGGACCGTGGGGTGCCCCCAGGAGGCGGTGATACGGAGGTTCCAGCTGTCCGCCTGGCCGAAGGTCCCTGGGGACAGAGAGCAGGCGAGGGCCCGGATCATGTTCCTTAAAGGGCTGATAATGGCTCCAGGTCGACGCAACGCAAGGGGGTTCACGGACCCCTTACGTCCTCGCGGACCCTCCTTGCGTCCACCGCATGGGGCCTGACACATGCCTCCCAAAAATGTTAACCTTGCGTCGGGGCGACTCAGCAGCAAGGGCTGTGATTGGTCCGCTCAATAAAAACCAATGCAGAACCAAAAGAGGTTCAGGAAGTAGCCGAGGCGTCTGCGTGGTCCTTGCGTTGTGTCAACGTGGAACCATCATCAGCCCTCAGTCGATATCCCACTGAGAGACGGCCTCTCCGGCAGACGACACGCCACGGTGACGGACGTCACGCCTCGACCTCCCTGCTGGGTTTCCCGGTTCATTCACAGACTATACAATATAAAGATGATCATATAAAGGTCACTCAATTCATTAATTTGGTCACTTTTGGTAGGCTATGTTTGGGGATCCTGCCAAAGACATGCATATGCCGGCGTGGTAACCCATCTTTGGAATGGCTATTTGACGGAGAAGGCTAAAGGTTCAACACACTACACCCTCTGTCCATGGAAAATAACACAAATCAGACCGAAGGAATGGAGGCAGCAGACTGCCTCCCCAGGTGATAACATGTCTGGGGTGGGCAGCCATTGCCCTGAAAGGTGTTAATTAACTTGTGTCAAATATCTTGGCAGGTTCATTGTGCTTTCAGCAGGACAAACCCTGGCAATCCAAGAATACACTTTGGGCCAATCCATTTGTCTGACGGTTCTTCATGTTCTTGAGTGGATTCCTTCGTTTATTCTAATGCCGCCGCGTGATCTCTTTCAAGAAAACCATCCAGCACTTGAATTAAAAAAGGATTTTATCCTCTTTTCTTAGGAAGATAATAAATGACAAATTGTCTCTTTCTATGAGTGAGGAAAAATAAATCATGATTCCTCTAACACTGTATTCATGATATCTACAGCACTAGAATTCCAATTTAAAATTAATTTTGAGGTTTTATTCTCCGGACATTCTTATATAGATGGACAGTTTTGAAGGAAATGAATACGGCATAGTCCTACCCCATGGAGTCAGGGATAATTTGAAATGGCATAGTCCTAGACAATGGACTCAGGGAGACGAATGTTTGATGAGCACAAAAAGATCATATTATTCTCTGCAGCTACCTCCTCCTCCTCCTCCTCCCCCTCCCCCTCCTCCTCCTCCTCCTCCTCCTCCCCCTCCTCCGCCTCCGCCTCCTATTCCTTCTCTCCCTCCTCCTTCTCCTCCTCTCCCTCTCCCTGCTCATCTCCACCCTTCCCACTTAATAGTGTGAGCTAGTCCCATGATTAATGTCATCTGCACGACCCGGGAAAATGTCAACAAAAGAAGGGGTAATTCCCTGTGCAGGAACCACACCCACCGATGAATTCTCCATGGATGCTCCAGAGGCGAACTGTGCAGTCTGTGGAGGAGGTGAGCAGCATTCGGCCGTTCCCCACAATCTGCAGTCTAGATACCAAAGCAGAAGAAGGGGAGACGTGAGCCAGAGCATAGACAGCACCTACCCCCCGGCAGGACACCCACTGATAAAAGGCTTCGGTCTGACGGTCCAGGCAATCGTAGACTTGATCCGTGTGAGCGCATGCCATGAGGAGACTTACAAGACACATATGAGATGCGTGTCTGTGAGGCGCTAAAGTACAAAGACCGAGAAACAACGAGCGAGTGTTTGATCAGAATGCGGACAGTGACCGCTTTGGTCCACTAGTAAGGGTGTTGGACTCTCTGCCGCAAGGTTGCTGTTTTGAACCCCAATGAAACTGTTAAATAATGAAAGTCTGTCATCATGGTGCAGGATAAGTTACAGTGCAGCGGTCGCAGTGTTGTGTTGTTGTTCCCCCTGTGCAGAGGAAGTTGTTACCTTCTATCCCTGCGTGTTGCATGCCCGGATAGGCAGGGACGCTTGGTTTCACACAGTAAGATCAGCTTTTCTCCAGAATTTTAGAAAGCACTTCTAGTTACAGTTTGCACTACCACTTATGACATCTAAAAAATACAAGCCCTTTTTGGCTAGCTCTCTGATTCCCCTGCTTCACGCCCTGACGGTGAAGGCAAGTGTCGACTCGATATTTGTGAGCACATGCCATGGGGAGACATACAAGACACACATGACATGCGTGTCTGTGAGGCGTCAAAGTACAAAGACAAGATACAACGAGTGAGTGTTTGATCAGAAAACGAATTGTGACTGCTTTGGTCCACTGGTAAGGGTGTTGGACTCTCAGCAAGGTTGCTGGTTTGAACCCAAACGGCATCATTAAATTATGACAGCAGGTTAAGTTACAGTGCAGCTGCTGCAGTGTTAATGTTCCTGCAAAAAACAAGTTATTACTTTCTATCCCTGTGTGTTGACATTGCCCGATAGGCAGGGACGCTTGGTTTCACACAGTCGTTCCTTTATGAATTTAGAAAGCACTTCAAGTGAAGTTTGCAGTACCACAAAAAAGACTTTTGAGAATATCCTTCTGATTCCTATGGCTAGGCTGCACTCTGCCCAGTTGCTCTTCCGGAAACTAGGTCACACAACCTTTCATCATAGCTCATCAGATTTAGATAGTATGCTTTGATTGTTCTCAGCCTCCCTTCTAAAGGCTCAGTTATGGTTCCACGTCGACGCAAAGCAAGGACCACGCAGACGCTTCGATGCAGTCGTGAACATCTTTTGGTACGGGTTGCGTTTCAGTGAGCGGACCAATCACAGCCCTTGCTGCTGCGTCGCCTCGGCGCAAGGTTAACATTTTTGAGAGGCGCACGTCAGGCCCTTGCGGTGGACGCAAGGAGGGTCCGCAAGGACATAATGGGTCCGTAAACCCCCTTGCGTCGCGTCGACATAACTTGGCCTTTAGAAAGCACTTCTAGTTGCAGTCTGCACTACCACCCAATATTTAAAAAGACTAGCCTTTTTTGGCTATCTTTCTGATTCCGGCTACGCTGCATGGCCTGACTGTCGAGGCAAGCGTGGACTCAATCTGTGTGAGAGCATGCCATGGGGAGACGTACAAGACACATACGAGATGCGGGTCTATGAGGCGTCAAAATACAAAGACCAAAATACAACAAGCAAGTGTTTGATCAGAACATTAACAGTGACCGCTGTGGTCCACTGGTAAGGGTGTTGGACTCTCCGCCGCAAGGTTGCGGGTTGGAACCCCAATGGTATTGTTAAATAATGAAAGTCTGTCATCATGGTGCAGGATAAGTTACAGTGCAGCTGTTGTAGTGTTGTGTTGTCGTTCCCCCTGCGCAGAGGAAATTGTTACCTTCTATCCCTGCATGTTGACATACCCCGATAGGCAGGGATGCTTGGTTTCACACAGTCATTTCTTTATGAATTTAGAAAGCACTTCTAGTTACAGTTTGCACTACCACTTACAAAAATAAATAAAATACTTGACTTTTTTGTCTAGCCCTCTGATTCCTATGGCTAGGCTGCACTCTGCCCAGTTCCTCTTGCGGAAACTAGGTCACACAAAATTTTTTTTGTAGCTCATCGGATTTTTGATTGTATGCTTCGATTGTTCTCAGCCTCCTTTCTAAGTCTCTTTGGATAAAGGCGTCTGCCAAATGACTAAATGCACAGAGTATGGAGTGTTATCGCTCCAGAGAAGTGTGTTTGGTTCATCCATAAGGAGTTATAAATGTAGGAGCAGAGATACACACTGTTGGTATGGTGTTTCTCTACACCGTGGTCAGTAAATGAACACATGGTGCCAGAGACTTCACGTACTTACAGGAGATTTTCAAGATACTGGGATGCATTCAGTCGTGTTTACTGGTTGGGACCATAATAACCATATGTCACGCATCTTAACTTGGACTTGTAGCTTATGTCCGTCGCACACAGCGGCTACTGTTGGAAACACTCTAAATTATGCATCTCCCCAACAACTCGGGGCGAGAGTTATTGGCTTGTGGTAAAGATGAAGCTGTACCCATTGGGGTGTTTGAGCAATAGGTCTCTCTGCATTGCTAATTACTGACTAATGTTTTGCTGCTGTTAATTCCAGTGCAGAGCACACTTTAAGTCACAGCAGTGGCGCGAGGCCTAATTAATATTTGACAGCAATCACTGGCTATATACATATGTTGGGACTGCAGGGCCTTGCTACAAGGGACACAGCATGCGGGGTGAAGAGATTTGAAGGAGTGAATGTAAAAGGCTGTGCACCTACCCGGTTATAGTGCTGGTGTGGGCGCGCCAAAAGTTTTCTGCAGGAAAATGAATGATTTACATGGTCATTTCTACCACACCACTGTCGTCTTCTGCTTGAGAAACACCAGCTTCAAACCATTGTGGATCTGAATAATATGGAAGGCTTAAAGAGAGAGGGAGATGGAGGAAGAGGATACAGACCTCTTAGAGGCTGGTGGTCCTGGCTGAGGGTCCGCACGTTGTAGACGAAGATGTACCCGACCCGGTCGGCAGCGAACAGAACCGTGCCATCTGCTGCAGGGCTCAGCTTTGTGACCTGGCGTTCAGACTGAGGACGGGAAGATGGGTCATGTTTGGCACAGTCACTGGAGAACATTGGAAAGGAAATCCTTAAATGTATACATGGCTGGCT